>NW_027195178.1:65000-122500 GCF_038502225.1 Cherax quadricarinatus
TGAAGAAATGATTCCTAACATCCCTGTGATTCATCTGAATCTTCAACTCCCAACTGTGACACCTTGTTGCTGTGTCCCATCTCTAGAACATCATGTCTCTTTCCACCTTGTCAATTCCTCTCAGTATTTTATATGTCGTTATCATATCTCCCCTTTCTCTCCTGTCCTCCAGTGTCGTCCGGTAGATTTCCTTTAACCTTTCCTCATAGTTCCGGGGCTAGTCTCGCTGCAAACCTTTACACTTTCTCTAATTTCCTTACATGCTTGGCTAAGTGTGTGTTCCAAACTTCTGCTGCATACTCCAATGTAGGCCTAACGTACACTTTGTACAGAGTCCTGAACGATTTCCTGTTGAGATGTCGGAATGCTGTTCTTAGGTTTGCTAGTCGCCCATATGCTGCAACAGTTATTTGGTTGATGTGCGCCTCATGAGATGTGCTCGGTATTATACTTTCCCCAAGATCATTTTCCTTGAGTGAGATTTGTAGGTAGGCAGTATACCCACAGTATGCCTACACCAATGTTGCCACGTTTCCTTATCCACTCTTAATTTACAAGATTAATTTTGTAATGAAGCCTCTATAGGCTAACTTCTTTTAGGTACCTAACTTCTTTTAGGTATTTATGTTAAGATAGATTAGACATAGAGTAATATTACTTATTATCTACAATTAAGTTTCATAACCTACACAAACTGGCAACAGTAGGCATTTAACCAGGCACCCACTAGGGCACAGCTATCCACGCGGGGCACCCACACTTCAGACTAGGCTGGTGGCCATACTCCGACTAATTGTGCCGATCAGTTAACAGCTAATTAATTAGGACTACTTATCGTACGACAGGTCTTTGTGCAGTGAAGTACTTTTAACAGTCAATAACACATTACAAAGCGAGTTAGAGCCCTTCGCTGCTACCTACGAAACTAATTTATAGCTTCCCTCGTGGACTGTGACTCATACATACACCTCAGGTGTCTTTGTTTGAGTAACATAGACCCCAGACTTCACGACAGTAAGTATCCATTAGAAGTATCAGCAAATGCGCATTTTTTGTATGTTATTGGGCTGACCAGTGTGAAGGGTCTTGTACCAGCCTCCACTTGATCAGAGATACAACTACAACCGTAACCGGCTTACAACATTGTTCTGGTGTACAAGTACACCTGTAACCGGCTTACAACACTGCCCTGGTGCACAAGTACACCTGTAACCGGCTTACAACACTGCCCTGGCGTACAAGTACACCTGTAACCGGCTTACAACACTGCCCTGGCGTACAAGTACACCTGTAACCGGCTTACAACACTGCCCTGGTATACAACCGGAGGTAAAAATTCAGTTATCTAAAAATGGGAAAGCAAGTTTCTTGGGCTGAATTCTATTTTCTCTTGACTGGATCAGCTAATCAGACTTACACATACACATACATTAACACATACACTCACACATACACTGACACACACACTCACACATACATTCACACATACACTCACACATACACTCACACATACACCCTCTATTCTAAACAAATACAACCTGTTATGAACCAGCATAAGATACTAGCAACTCAGTCACCAGAGGCACCAGTGCAAAGGAGTGCCATGTACTAGGGAGTGCTACTTGCTATTGAATACCACCTACCAAGGGACGGCACCTGCTCAGGGACGATACCTACTAAAGGACGACATCTGTTAAGGGACGCCACATGCTAAGGAGCATGAAGACTGATGGGCTGATTACCTCAAAATCCTTCTGTTCTTCACCATTCTTCTTTGTATTGGACTGATGAAGGCAATCTGTGGCGAAACATTTCCTCAATAAACATATCAAAGTGTGTCTTAATTTATCATCCAATATTCGTCCTAAATCTTCCTCCTCCTTTTACATTCCTACTTACTGTCTTGTCTCTAACTTTTCTAATAATTCTACCATACATAAATGCTCTTTGCCAGTCCCTTGTTCTCTAGACTATATTCAACAAACACAGCAACCATTCCAGAGGTGTATCTTCGCCTGCTTTTATCATCTCTATCTTGCAGCTGTCTTAGACCTTTGTTCATTCTACTCACTGCCTCACCTACTTCTTCCAACATTCACATGTGGTTCTTCCTGACTCATTCCAGCTATGCTTCTTCCCTGTCCAAGGGATTCTACCATTTAGCTGGGACTCTGCCATTTATTTGTAAGCTTACCATTTAGCAGGAACTCTAATACTGATTTCAGAGTTTACCATTTAGCTGTGAGTCTGCAATTTAGTTCGGAGTCTACTGTTAAGCTAGGAATCTACCATTTAGGGGGGAAAATCTACCATTTAGCAAAAAGTCTACTATTTAGCCAGGAATCTACCATATAGCTTGGAGTCTGCCATTTAGCTGGGAGTATGACAATTGTTTGTCAGACATTTGTATATAGGTCAACCATTAACTGTTCGTCAGCCATTTAACTATTACTCAATCATTTAACTACTAGTCAGCCACTTAACCAGTACTGTGCTAATTCATTCTTAATCTGGAATTAAGCTTGTCGTCTGTTATTGATCTGAGACACTGCCACTTGTCTGCCATATATCTGGGAATCAGGTGATTAGTTGGGAGTCTACCATTTTACTGGGTTATTTGTATAAGTATAGCACATCATCTGGTGCTTTATGATGTGCATAGCACATCACATGGTGTTTTAGAACGAGTATGGTACATCACCTGATATCTTAGGAAGTGTGTAGCATATGAGCTGGTCTTGGAGGATGTGTATAGCACTCACCTGGTGTTTTATGTATATAACACATCACCTGGTGTTGTAGAATGTGACCAGCACATCACCTGGTGTTGCAACATCTGTTAGCATAGACCAGAGAATACTAGGTCAACTAACTGATCCTCCTCTAGCATCGAGCATGTTTCTGGCTTTGTAACAGTTCGTTAGTGAGACTTCAAGACTAATTATCCGGTGTTATACTGGGCTTCTCATAGCGCATTGGCTTTAAGTGGATTGCAACTGGTGACAACTAGTGTTTAGTATTAATATCATCGTTAAACGTAAACTTAGAAATAAAGCAACTAGGTTCCAACTCATTACTTAGTCCATAGCTTCTGTAAATATTTATGGACTCTTTTATATTCTGTACATTTAGTTTAGCTGTGCTATCAGCGCCTTACTGATGAAACTGTACACAGAAATACTCATTAAGAAACTGTACCAGCCAGTACGTTACCGTACTGAAACTTACTGCACTCAGAAGTATAAGAGTGAGTTGCGTTGTTAAGATCGCCTGTCAGCGATTGTTTTGCATGTGTGTATGTATGGAGTGTGGTGTGCTCGGCAAGACTTCACTTAGAATGTGACTGACAAAACAAGTCCCTGGATAATCTAACTTCTGGCCCATAGACAGGCAATGGTATAACCTTGAGCAAAGACTGGAACATATCTGTTAGAAAGCGTTTCGGTCCTGCGTTAGAAGTGATCATGTTCCCAGGACCGAAACGTTTTTTATTGTCCTAGTGTCTGCTCGCGTGTCTTTTTAAACGAAAGAGGGAATATAACAGCTTGCTTGAACAGTAAGATGACCGATTCGACAAACAAAAAACTGCACAAAGCAGCTTTGAGTGGCACAGTCAGGCAAGAAAGACAAGTAAACAATCACAATTTACTGAAACTGGGTTTAGCAGTTTCCCAACATCAACAGTGCGTAGATGCCAGTCTGCGTAGATGCCAGTCTGCGTAGATGCAAGTCTGCGTAGATGCCAGTCTGCGTAGATGCCAGTCTGCGTAGATGCCAGTCTGCGTAGATGCAAGTCTGCGTAGATGCCAGTCTGCGTAGATGCCAGTCTGCGTAGATGCCAGTCTGCGTAGATGCAAGTCTGCGTAGATGCCAGTCTGCGTAGATGCCAGTCTGCGTAGATGCGTAGATGCAAGTCTGCGTAGATGCCAGTCTGCGTAGATGCCAGTCTGCGTAGATGCCAGTCTGCGTAGATGCCAGTCTGCGTAGATGCCAGTCTGCCAGTCTGCGTAGATGCCAGTCTGCGTAGATGCCAGTCTGCGTAGATGCCAGTCTGCGTAGATGCCAGTCTGCGTAGATGCCAGTCTGCGTAGATGCCAGTCTGCGTAGATGCCAGTCTGCGTAGATGCCAGTCTGCGTAGATGCCAGTCTGCGTAGATGCCAGTCTGCGTAGATGCCAGTCTGCGTAGATGCCAGTCTGCGTAGATGCAAGTCTGCGTAGATGCCAGTCTGCGTAGATGCCAGTCTGCGTAGATGCCAGTCTGCGTAGATGCCAGTCTGCGTAGATGCCAGTCTGCGTAGATGCCAGTCTGCGTAGATGCCAGTCTGCGTAGATGCAAGTCTGCGTAGATGCCAGTCTGAGTAGATGCCAGACAGAACAAGGGACCTAGAGCATAGAGAGTTACTTAAAATATATAACTTCAGAAAACTTACGTCGAGAATCACTTAATGTTCTGTGAACAGAGTAGCACAGAGTGACGAGATGTATGCTCCGGATCAGCAACGGAACACCTCTTCCAGGAAACAGAGTCTACATGATACGAACTGATGAGAACAGCGTTCTCCCAGACAGACCAGAGAGGTGTACCCTTCAATAGGTGAAGCTAGAGGGAGCGAGAGAGAGAGAGAGAGAGAGAGAGAGAGAGAGAGAGAGAGAGAGAGAGAGAGACAGACAGACAGACAGACAGACAGACAGACAGACAGACAGACGCTGCAGGTGCGATTTCAGTGTCGTCCGCCGGCTTACCACATACATCAAGAATCAAACAAGTGAGCAGGTAATTTGAAGCGCGTGTAGCCAACTTTCCTTGTAGCAGCACAGAGGCAGTGTAGTTGATAACTCCTGTTCCAATATAAGCAGCTTAAGATACGAGAGAAATAATAGCATAAAGCAGGTTATTCTCGCCTTAGCTTTTAATGAAAGTAACATTACCATAATATTACATGAACGTCGTAATATATTAAAAAATAATTGCGTTATTTTTCTGAGGACACAACACACAGCACATCACCTGGCACTGTAGGATGTATATAGTGCATCACCTGGCACTGTAGGATGTATATAGTGCATCACCTGGCACTGTAGGATGTATATAGTGCATCACCTGGCACTGCAGGATGTATATAGTGCATCACCTGGCACTGTAGGATGTATATAGTGCATCACCTGGCACTGTAGGATGTATATAGTGCATCACCTGGCACTGTAGGATGTATATAGTGCATCACCTGGCACTGTAGGATGTATATAGTGCATCACCTGGCACTGTAGGATGTATATAGTGCATCACCTGGCACTGTAGGATGTATATAGTGCATCACCTGGCACTGTAGGATGTATATAGTGCATCACCTGGCACTGTAGGATGTATATAGTACATCACCTGGCACTGTAGGATGTATATAGTGCATCACCTGGCACTGTAGGATGTATATAGTGCATCACCTGGCACTGTAGGATGTGTATAGTACATCACCTGGCACTGTAGGATATATATAGTACATCACCTGGCATTGTAGGATGTATATAGTGCATCACCTGGCACTGTAGGATGTATATAATGCATCACCTGGCACTGTAGGATGTATATAGTGCATCACCTGGCACTGTAGGATGTATATAGTGCATCACCTGGCACTGTAGGATGTATATAGTACATCACCTGGCACTGTAGGATGTATATAGTGCATCACCTGGCACTGTAGGATGTATATAGTGCATCACCTGGCACTGTAGGATGTGTATAGTACATCACCTGGCACTGTAGGATGTATATAGTACATCACCTGGCACTGTAAGATGTATATAGTACATCACCTGACACTGTAGGATGTATATAGTACATCACCTGGCACTGTAGGATATATATAGTACATCACCTGGCACTGTAGGATATATATAGTACATCACCTGGCACTGTAGGATGTATATAGTACACCACCTGGCCTAGTAGATATATCTAGAAGATATATCTACTAGGGATAATAATAAGAAATCTCTACTAGGGGTAATAATTAGATACGGTATCTCTATTAAATGTAATAATAATAATATATATCTACCTGGAGGTCGTTCCGGGGGTTAACACCCCCGTGGCCCAATTCTTGACAAGGCGTCCCGGTAGATCAGGGCCTGATCAACCAGGCTGTTACTGCTGGCTGCACGTAGTCGAACTACAGCTCGACTGATTGGGCATTGATTTTTAGGTATGTGTTCAGATCCCTTTTGAAGGCAGCCAAAGATCTGTTATTCCTTTTATGTAAAGTGGGAGGCTGTTGAACAGTCCTGGGCCCCGGAAATTTATTGTGTTTTCTCTTAGTGTACTTATGGCACCCCTGTTTCTCATTGGGGTTATTTTACACCTTCTTCTTAGATTTTTGCTTTCTTGGGGATTGATTTCTGTGAACAGATTAGGGACCGGTCCCTCTTAAGATTTTCCAGGTGAACATTATGATGTATCTTTCTCGCCAGCGTTCCAGAAAGTACAGGTTAAGAGACTTCAAACGTCCCTAGTAATTAAGGTACTTGATTGAACTAATACGTTCAGTGAAGGTTCTCTGTACATTTTTTAGATCTGCGATTTCACTTGCCGTGAAAGGGGTTGTTAATGTCCAGCTGTTTTCCAGCCTAGAGAGAACAAGTGACTTAAAGAGGATCATCATTAACATGACACTCATATGATCCTTGAAGGTGAAATCCTCTGACATTAACACTCAAGTCTTTCACACTACTTTTTCGCTCTATCGTGTGATTTGAGTGTGCAGTATACTTTGTTCTAGCAGTTATTTTCCCATGTTCTCCATAACAGAGTAACTGAAATATGTCCTCTCTGAACATCATGTTGTTTTTTGTAGCCAACTGAAAAGTTTTATTTATGTCCACTTGGAGGTTTACCGTGTCCTCAGTGGATAACAGTTTTATGCAGATTCTAGTGTCGTCTGCAGAAGCAGCCACGATGCTGTCGTTCATATCTCTGTCAGATATGAGGAAGAACAGGATGGGGCGAGTAATGTACCTTGTGGAACAGTTTTACACTGTAGCAGCCTCCGATTTAACTCTGTTTACCATTACTCTTCGTGTTTTATTGGTTAGAAGGTTAAGATCCATCTGCCACTTTTCCAGCTATTGCATTTTATGGGCTATTACACCATGATCGCACTTGTCGAAGACTTTTGCAAAGTTTGTGTATACTACATCTGCATTCTGCTTGTCGTCCAGTGCTTCCAAGACATTTCATAGTGGCCCAGTAGTTTTGAGAGGCAGGAGCAACCTGCTCTAAGCCTACGCTGCCCTTCATTGTGAATTGCTGGGAATCATAGTGGTTGGCGATCATGCTTCTTAAAACTCTTTCAAAGTTTTTTTTATAGTGTGGAACGTTAGTGCTATTGGTCTATAATTCTTTGCTATTGCTTTGCTGCCACTTTTATGAAGTGGGGCTATATCTGTTGTTTTTTAGCGAAGATTCTAATAAGATCTCTGTTGGAGCGAATAATTAGATATCTCTGTTGGAGCTAATAAGATATGTCTACAAGTCTACAAGTGATACTAATATTAAATCCATAATGGAGATACTAATAACATTATGGCCAGGACGCTCAGTGATTAATATCGCTCGCTACACTAAATTGCCACGAAACATGTAGCATGTGAAGGAGGAAATACAGGAGGTGTTGGAAGGAGTAGGAAGCAAGAGGAGGAAGCTGGAGTAGGAGGAGGAGCAGGAAGCAGAATGAGGAGTGAGAAGGTGTAGTAAAGAGGTGTAGGAAGCAGAAGGAAGAGTAGGTAGGAGTAGGATGGTGTAAGAAGCAGGAATAAGAAGAAGTAAGAAGGAGTGGGAATGCGTAGGGAGGAGGTGTATGAGAGAGGAAGAGAGTGAACAGAGAGAGTGAAGAGAGAGGGAGGAGAGAGTGGGGAGAGAGAGGGAAGAGAGAGGGAGGAGAGAGTGGGGAGAGAGAGGGAAGAGAGAGGGAGGAGAGAGTGGGGAGAGAGAGGGAAGAGAGAGGGAGGAGAGAGTGGGGAGAGAGAGGGAAGAGAGAGGGAGGAGAGAGTGGGGAGAGAGAGGGAAGAGAGAGGGAGGAGAGAGTGGGGAGAGAGAGGGAAGAGAGAGGGAGGAGAGAGTGGGGAGAGAGAGGGAAGAGAGAGGGAGGAGAAGGTATTTATTAGTCCCAAACTCACAATATATAATAATTACAATATTAATTACTTTAATATTTGCATTAGCTTCAAAGCCCCGCACCATCTACGTCATTACACACACAATAACACATAAAACATTATCAAATACCTGCATAAATTACAACCACAAATCACAATGATTAATGGTCAAATATTTTCCTAATATCTACAATTGTCGTGTATTTGACCCCAGTAAAATATGACGTTGCTGTTGTTGGCTCCTGGTGCATTTCTATTATTCAGTGAAATAAATGAATAACTTGCGATGAATAGACATACACCTTACACTGAGTAGTTATACATATTGTAGAGAATTCAAAATAGTTATTCATTTTAAAAAAAACAATCAAGCACAAATGTGAAGGAAAATGAATGACAGAACTAAAAGACGGATCTGGTGATGACAGAGCCAGAGAAGACAGGTCAGGTAAAAGATGTGTGGAGAATACCAGGAGACAGCTCAGGTGAATAGGTGAGGAGAAAGAAGAGAGGTCAGGTGAATAGGTGAGGAGAAAGAAGAGAGGTCAGGTGAAGAGGTAAGGAGAAAGTTAGAAGAGAGGTCAGGTGAAGAGGTAAGGAGAAAGTTAGAAGAGAGGTCAGGTGAAGACGTAAGGAGAAAGTTAGAAGACGGGTTAGGTAAAGAGGTGAGATTAATTCACGTTTATTCTGAATATTAGAGTATTAGTATTTGACAATATACTTAAAAAAGACTAGCATCAAGATAAATAAAACCTTGACTAAGATTTATGTAATAAATTTTGTATACACGAGCAGATTCAACAAGACAGCATTGGTGAAGGTTGGAAGAAAGGTTAATAATTTTGGCAGAGTATTATTTGCTAGGATTGCCTAGGTTTGTGACACGACAGGAAAGATTACTTAACCTCAACAAGCTGAAAATTCTCTTATCTTCTTCAAGTCTGCCGTAGAGACACTGGCAGTTTACTAATGTATCAGAGAGAACAAGATGATCATGATATATAGACACCGAAAACAGTAGCAGCAGAATGAAAAAAAAAAAGTATGAACTAGATAGACTGCTGTTAAACAACTTAGTCTAAATAAATTTAAGTTAAATATTCAGAGGACGGGAGTGTTATTAAAAATATTTTGAAAGGCAAAGTACAGGAATTTTAACAAAAGAAATAGATTTACGAGAGAGGCAAGTCAATTTATCATGGAAGTAGCCAGATTTTATGAAATTTTGAGGGGTAGCAAAGAAAATGATTTGTCGAAGTGTGGATATTTCAGAGACGAGAAATTGAGGATCACTGATGCGGAAGGCGTAGAGATAGAGAGAAAGAAAAATATTTTTCTTTACAACTTCTTCAAAGTAAAAAGAAAATAGTAAATGTACATGTCACTGTATATAGGCTTTAGTTTAACGGAAAGAAACGGAAAGAAGAAAAACCTGTCACACAGCAGTAGTACAAACGGAGAAGAAAATGTCAGTTAGTCACTTTCGGCATCAAACTTAATACATCGAGCGAGATCATTAAGGGCAATGAGAAAAAAGATGGAAGAAACTACATTCAAGTAATCAGAGACAGAGACAGATACATATAGTGCACAACCAGAGAGAAGGACGTGAACCAGTACGTACTTAAGAGTAAAATTATTACGAAATACTCCATACGAAAGTTATTAAGGAAATACACCATTCGAAGGTTATTCTAGGCTAACCCTGTAAATCTAGAACAGGGCTACTCAACTGCTATGACCGTAGGTCCTCTTGGACAAGTACCAATGTATGCAAAGGTCCGGATACATTTTTTACACGCAGTCATGGTCCATGGTCGCCAGGCTTGCCAGCCCATATGCGGCCAAACTCTTTGTTCAAAATGCCAGAAAGGTCAACTTCATTGCATAAGTGATAATTACCAATATGAATTACCATTGAATGGAAGAAAATCTCATTATTTAGCTATTTAGCTATGCTAGAATACTGTATTTAGTATTTGGACCGCGGGCCGCCAATTGAGTAGCCCTGATCAAGAGTAATGGCAAAGTTTAGGGCTGTGATAAAGGGACAGTATACCATTTTGATATTCAGTAGTTTCCCAGTTGGTGGCCGTTGACGCAGTCATTTCACAAGGTAATGTCTGGGAAAACTTCCTGTTGGAGCTCTTATAGTCCAGTGGTACCAGTCTTCTGTTTATTACGACTTACCATGAGTTTATGGACTTTGTGACAGATATAATAACATATATACTATGAAAGCTTCTACGTCTGTTGAAGTGTAGGATATAATCTCCTACGCAAATCTTGGAGTATAGCATATTATAATTATTGATCATAACTATTCTGTGCTTAACATGCATAGGGTGCTATGGGCACTTCAGATAATATATATACAATTCTCTTACGAATATGTACCATTTAGTACTTTGCATCGATGGTTCAGAAGTTAGCTTGCGTAAAGAATTGTTTTTGTCAGAGGCCGGTGCTGCAGACAGTCAGTAGAGATGTCAGCGAGTCAGGGAGGAACTGGGAACAGCTAGAAGGAAATCTGAATGTGGTGCCTTCACTGTTAGGAGACGAACTTTGTCCTTTCCTGAAGAGTTGGTGAGCATTGTGTTGGCGATTTTCTCCATGATCGGTTTGTCCCTGTGCGACTATTTCTGCTCTTTGGGAGGAACTGATCTGCTGGAGGAGTGTGCAAGGGTGTCCCACCGCATGGCTGCTTCAATGAACCTGGGGTCTTGAGCTCTTACCGCACCTCTCAAGCGTTCCGCAACACTCTCCTTGACTAGTTCACTGGAAGCCAAACACGAGGACAAAAATGCAGGTAAAGTTACCTGCGTTGCCTTTCGCAACCCTTATACCTACCAGTCGCACTGGGAGAGTTGCTTGATCTTCCAGTGACAGATTCAGTGCCCTTTTGAAGATTGATCACAGGACTAAGTCACATTCGTTGAGTGTTGGGTTGTCAAGAGAGGCTGCACATCTCAAGAAGTGAGTCTTGGCAGATTAAGACATCTTGTGAGCAGATAAGGGCATCATGGGCATCAAGATCCCTTATTTTTCTCCTCCATTCTCTTCAGATCATTCAGTTTGCCCTTGAGGGCTGTGTCGATGGCCTGATGATGATGATGATATATATATATATATATATATATATATATATATATATATATATATATATATATATATATATATATATTATGTAAATTCCTGTATAAAGAGAAAAACTTTATGAAGCTGGGATGTTTGAATGTGCATAAATGTAATGCAGATAATAAGAAAGAGATGATTGCTAATGTTATGAAGGCAAAAAGTTGGATGCCCTGGCGAAACGAAGCTGAAGGGAGTAGGGGACTTTCAGAGATGAGAAATATGTAGAATTTGGCCTGGAGTATCCTAGAGAATTAAGAAAGGGGTAGCAATGATGTTGAAGGATCAGTTATGGAAGGAGAAGAGGGAACATTAATAAATAAACTCAAGGATTATGTGGATTAAAATAAGGGCGAGATGCTAGAAATGGATTTTAATAAGTGCTTATACACTTGGAGAAGAGAGGAGTGTAGATGAGAGAGAGAGAGAGAGAGTGAGAGAGAGAGATTTTAGTAGATGTTTAGGGAGTTTTGTACCAAATGAGGGAGTAATTGTGGTAGGGGCCCTGAATGCTAAAGTGGGAGAAACGGTTACAGAGGATGTGGTATGTAAGTTGGGGGTGCCAAGTGTAAATGATAATGGGGGCCCTTTGGTTGAACTATGTATAGATAGGGATTTGGTAATAGGTAATACATTTTTTAGAAATAAGGAGAAATAAGCATACGAGATATGATATAAGGCATAAAGACAGTAATTTGTTGGACTATGTACTGGTGGTCATTTTTGAGTTGTACCTACAATGAAAGTAAAAGGTAGATAAGGTACAAGAAGAATGGTATCAGAAAGATAGGTGAAGGTTTATAAACTGGAGGAGGAAGCAGTTAGGGTAAGATATGAACATCTTTTGGTAGAAAGATAGACTAGTGAGAGTATAGGCAATGAGGTTGATGAGGTAGTTTTAAGAATATAGTATTAGAGTGTTCAGCAGAAGTTTGTGGTTAGACGAAAGTGGGTGCGGGAGGGAAGAAGAGCGATTCGTGGAATGAGGGAAAAGTTAACATATGAGACGTTTTTATAAAGTGGAAGTGATATAAGAAGGAGTATATGGAAAGAGAAAAAAAAGTGGTAAAGGAATGTAGAAGAAGAGCAAATGAGAGAATGGGTGAGACGCTGTTAAGAAATTTTGCTGAGAGTAAGAGAAAGTTTTGGAGTGAGATAAATAGTAGATGGGGAGTTATAACATCTTTTAGGAATGAAGAAGAGCTGGATGTGTGTGTGGAGGGGAGGCGGTACTTGAGACACTGGGTAGAATGAAATGGGGTAAATTTAGCAGCTGGAACTGATGGGATCATGGCAAAAATGTTAAAAGCAGACGGGATTATAGTTTTGTAAGGGAGGGAGGTGGTAGACGAGGAGTTGGGATCGTCCTAGCTAAAGATGGAGGGAGGGGGGGTAAAAGAGGTTTAATGTGCAATGGACTTGGACATACAACAGGCATGCGAGTGTGTGTAAGACAAGAGTGAATGAAGTTAAATGGTTTTTGGGACTTGACGTGCTGTTGGAGTGTATGCAGGGTAATATTTTGTGAAGGGATCCAGGGAAACCGTTTAGCCGGACTTGAGTCCTGGAGGTGGTAAGTACAATGCCTGCACTTTAAAGGAGGGGTTTGAGATATTGGCTGTTTGTAGTGACATCTGAACTGTCATATCTGCGCACCTCTGCGGAGTGTTGAAAAAATAATAAGAGAAATAATAATAATAATAATAAGAGAAATAATAATAATAATAATAAGAGAAATAATAATAATAATAATAATAATAATAATAATAATAATAATAATAATAAATGCAACATTAAGTAACAATTAATGGTAATCCAGGATCCAGGAACAAGAGAAAAAATTTGACTCAAGAGTACAATTATTTTCTAATATAAGAAATATAATTTCGCAGAAATAAAAAAAGTTTATTAATACATAGTGAAAAATTATATTAATTAAATATAGTTATGGAGTTTATAAAACTGTGTTGTATTTATTATGAGGAATCTGCAGCCAGGTGGAATTTAATTAGAGAAGATTTACTTTCATATATTAATTATAAAATGATTTAAACGCACATGAGTGAACACCAGTGCGTGTACACGTGCACACACACTCCACCCCTGCAATCATAATTAGGTGAATACACACACACACACACACACACACACACACACACACACACACACACACACACACACACACACACACACACACACACACACACACACACACACCACACACAGGATAGGAGGAGCAGAGGGGAAGGAGGGGCTGCACTGCTCGTTAAAAACCGATGGGGATATCAGGAAATGGAAGGAATGGAAGAGATTAGAGAAAGGGATTACATAGTAGGTACAGTTCAGTCAGGGGAACATAAGGTAGTGATGTATAACCCACCACAGAACTGCAGGAGGCCAAGAGAGGAATATGAAGAGAACAACAGAGAATGGTAGACACACTGGCTGAGGTGGTAAGAAGAGCTCACTCGAGTAGAGCACTGGAAAACTTCATGCACCAACATGTTAGGGACACTACGAGGGAGAGAAGGGAGGATGAACCAGCAAGACTGGACCTTGTATTCACCCTGAGTAGCTCAGACACCGAGGACATCATATATTAAAGGCCCCTTGCAGCTACTGACCACGTGGTTCTGAGCTTTGAATATATCGTAGAGCTACAAGTGGAGAGGGTAACAGGAGTAGAAGGGTAAAAGCCAAACTATAAAAGGGAGGACTGCACAGGTATGACGACCATCCTTCAGGAAGTTCAGTGGGAAAGAGAGTTGGTAGAAAAGTCAGTAAACGAAATGATGGACTACGTAACAACAAAATGCAAGGAGGCGGAAAGGTTTGTTCCCAAGGGTAACAGAAATAATGGGAAGACCAGAATGAGCCCTTGGTTTACCCGAAGGTGTAGGGAGGCAAAAACTAAGTGCCTTAGAGAATGGAAAAAGTATAGAAGGCAAAGGACCCAGGAAAATAAAGAGATTAGCCGACGAGCCAGAAACGAGTATGCACAAATAAGTAAGGAAGCACAGCGGTCCGAAACTGCTTTACAGCCACATCAGGAGGAAGACAACAGTCAAGGACCAGGAAATCAGGCTGAGGAAAGAAGGCGGGGAACTCACAAGAAACGACCAAGAGGTATGTGAGGAGCTCAACACAAGATTTCATGAAGTATTTACAGTGGAGGCAGAAGAGACACTTGGAAGACAATACAGAGGGGAACACCAACAAGGGATATACCAACAAGTGTTGGATGAAATACACACGACCGAGGAGGAGGTGAAGAAGCTCCTAAGTGACCTTGATACCTCAAAGGCGATGGGACCGGACATCTCTCCGTGGGTCCTTAGAGAGGGAGCAGAGACACTGTGTGTGCCACTAACCACAATCTTCAAAACATCCATTGAAACTGGGCAACTACCTGAGGTATGGAAGACGGTAAATGTAGTTCCCATCTTTAAGAAAGGAGACAGAAACGAAGCACTAACCTATAGACCAGTGTCACTGACGTGTTTAGTATGCAGAGTCATGGAGAAGATTATCAGGAGGACAGTGGTGGAGCACCTGGAACGGAACAAGATTGTAAACGATAGCCAGCACGGATTCATGGAAGGCAAATCCTGTGTCACAAACCTACTGAGAGTTTTATGACCATTTAACTGAAGTAAGACATGATAGGAAGGGGTGGGTTGATTGCATTTTCTTGGATTGCAAGAAGGCCTTCGACCTAGTTCCTCACAAGAGATTAGTGCAGAAGGTAGAGGATCAGGCACGTATAACAGGAAGGGCACTGCAATGGATCAGAGAATACCTGACAGGGAGGCAACAATGAGTCATGGTATGTGATGAAGCATCACAACGGGCGCCTGTGACGAGCGGGGTCCCACAGGGGTCAGTCCTGGGACCAATGCTATTCTTGGTATATATGAATGACATGACGGAAGGGATAGACTCAGAAGTGTCCCTGTTTGCAGAGGGTGTGAAGTTAATAAGGAGAATTAAATCAGATGCGTATCAGACAGGTCTACAAAGCGACCTTGACAGGCTGGACGCTTGGTCCAGCAACTGGCTCCTAGAATTTAACCCCGCCAAATGCAAAGTCATGAAGATCGGGGAAGGGTAAAGAAGACCGCACACAGAGTATAGGCTAGGCAGCCAAAGACTTCAAACCTCACTCAAGGAGAAAGATCTAGGGGTGAGTATAATACCGAGCACGTTGCTGGAAGCACACATCAATCAGATAACTGCTGAGGTATATGGGCGCCTGGCAAACCTGAGAATAGCTTACCGATACCTCAGTAAGGAATCGTTTAAGACTCTATATACTGTGTATGTCAGGCCCATACTTGAGTACGCAGCACCAGTTTGGAACCCACACCTGGTCAAGCACGTCAAGAAATTAGAGAAAGTGAAAAGGTTTACAACAAGGCTGGCTCCGGAGCTAAGGGAAATGTCCTACGAAGAAAAGTTAAGGGAAATCGGTCTGACGACACTATAGGACAGGAGGGTCAGGGGAGACATGATAACGACATATAAAATACTGCATGGAATAGATAAGGTAGACTGAGACAGGATGTTCCAGAGATGGGACACAGAAACAAGGGGGTCACAATTGGAAGTTGAAGATTCAGATGAGTAAAAGGGATGTTAGGATGTATTTCTTCAGCCACAGAGTTGTTAGGAAGTGGAATAGTCTAGCAAGTGGTGTAGTGGAGGCAGGAACCATACATAGTTTTAAGACGAGGTATGATAAAGTTCATGGATCAGGGAGAGGGAGGACCCAGTAGCGGTCAGTGAACAGGCGGGGCCAGGAGCTGAGTCTCGACCCCTGCATCCGCAATTAGGTGAGTACACACATACACGCGCCCGCGCGCGCGCGCGCTCGTGAGACCGTACACATAAAATAGTGCTCCAAGCATTTAATGTTGTAGCTGCAGTCCTAAGATGTTGTCAGCGGTCATTGTTCATGACAGAGTCAGTAAACATTGTACATGACAGAGTCAGTAAACATTGTTCATGACAGAGTCAGTAAACATTGTACATGACAGAGTCAGTAAACATTGTACATGACAGAGTCAGTAAACATTGTACATGACAGAGTCAGTAAACATTGTACATGACAGAGTCAGTAAACATTGTTCATGGCAGAGTCAGTAAACATTGTTCATGGCAGAGTCAGTAAACATTGTTCATGACAGAGTCAGTAAACATTGTTCATGACAGAGTCAGTAAACATTGTACATGACAGAGTCAGTAAACATTGTTCATGACAGAGTCAGTAAACATTGTTCATGACAGAGTCAGTAAACATTGTTCATGACAGAGTCAGTAAACATTGTTCATGACAGAGTCAGTAAACATTGTTCATGACAGAGTCAGTAAACATTGTTCATGACAGAGTCAGTAAACATACAAGAGTATAAGAAGGTTTTCAGAGTATGAAACGTAGGACAAGGTAAAAAAAAAATACTAGTGCAGTGCGAATATTTTTACTGGAATCCTGAGTGAGGGTCAGCAGTGGCTGGTCAGTGCTGCAGGCAGCAGTGTTGGCACAAGTGAAGCCTGAGTGAGGGTCAGCAGTGGCTGGTCAGTGCTGCAGGCAGCAGTGTTGGCACAAGTGAAGCCTGAGTGAGGGTCAGCAGTGGCTGGTCAGTGCTGCAGGCAGCAGTGTTGGCACAAGTGAAGCCTGAGTGAGGAGCAGTGGCTGGTCAGTGCTGCAGGCAGCAGTGTTGGCACAAGTGAAGCCTGAGTGAGGGTCAGCAGTGGCTGGTCAGTGCTGCAGGCAGCAGTGTTGGCACAAGTGAAGCCTGAGTGAGGGTCAGCAGTGGCTGGTCAGTGTGCAGGCAGCAGTGTTGGCACAAGTGAAGCCTGAGTGAGGGTCAGCAGTGGCTGGTCAGTGCTGCAGGCAGCAGTGTTGGCACAAGTGAAGCCTGAGTGAGGGTCAGCAGTGGCTGGTCAGTGCTGCAGGCAGCAGTGTTGGCACAAGTGAAGCCTGAGTGAGGGTCAGCAGTGGCTGGTCAGTGCTGCAGGCAGCAGTGTTGACAAAAGCTATTAACTACAAGTCAGTTTTATGATTAATTACAAAAGAAGTGTAAATATGTGGTCAGTGATGGCAGTAGTGCGGTGATAGTCATTAATGATGTATTTGGAAAAGAAAGACAAGACAAAGTAGAGAGAGTCTCTGGCAGTTGGTGTTGCCAGAGGTTTGAATACAATTAATTTCATAAGGTGGAAGATATTGATGTCAGTGACAAAACTGAAATGTCTGATAAGAGGAAAGTATAAAGTGATATGGACATCATACAACATTATCAGAAGACACCATGAGGATCAGCTGACTGCAGACGCCAGAGACTCATCTATATGTATTTTTAGTGCCCCGCCCAGCTGGATGTTCCGGATCACTCCCTGTGAGTGCCAGGGGATAAATAAGAGCAGCCCTGGCAGAATATTTTGATAGTTATGAGGGTAACTAAATAATTTGGATTAATTTTCAACTACATGGGCAGTGTTGAGTGTACATATTGGTGGAGCCTAGCGTACACACACACACACACACACACACACACACACACACACACACACACACACACACACACACACACACATTAGTAAACATACCTCCAGTTGCTCATAATTTTGAAGCCAACTTATTGTTCATTTTATTAATATATCGCCACTAAAATTTTTAATTATATTATGTGTCACTGGAAAGCTGTGAAATACACGAAAAAATTATATCCCGCCTTTAAAGTGAGTAAGATTAAAGTATGAAGAATTATTTGTAAATCAGCTAATAAAAATACCTAACTTGTAATGAGGTCAGGTATTGTTTAAATAAAATGTCATTTGAAAAGACAACATTAAAAATGCTAAATTTCCTTTAACACACAAGATTATTACTATTTCAGAGTTGCAAGTCATAATAAGACAATAAAACAATGAGACTAACAATAAAAGTAACTGGGCAAGAAAATTAATCCTTGAATTTTTTCTTGATACAGAATTAAATTTTGTATTAAGCATATATGTTTTAAGAACCTAAATAATTGTATTTCTCAAAGAATTCATTCTGGCTAATAATACTGCCTGAATTATTTCGTCTCTTAGTAATTTTTCGGAATACCATGCGTTTTCATTTATTTATTAATTTGTAACATAATTCATTCTTCAAAACAGTTAATTAGTTTTTTGCAAAGGTTCGGTTATATCAACCAAAAGAATAATAATTATTATTATTATTAAAGATTCCGGTATTCTCCCGGCCCGGGCCTTTTCCAAGTGGTGGCCCGGCCTTGGCTCCCTCTTGAGGGAGTGTCTGAGACCGAAGTCTCCCATGGGAGGAGATACAAGTACCTCTTCATCTTTGGGACCAACTGTCCCCAGGCCTAGCCACAAGCTAGGCCTCTCTGGTCTGCCATCCCCGCCCCAAGGGGGCAAATGAGCTAAAAGCTCGGGCTCAGGCACCTACCCTGCCCAAGAAGGGCTGGGCATGGTGTCGATCCAAAAGAATAATATCATAAGACTGTGCAGTAATATTTTCTCGTAGAATGTAGAACCTACATCCCACTTCTATGGAAATGTAATTTTGAAAGGGTGACCCTTGTCTTATTCCCTTCATAAAATTATTAAAAATCACCTTTTTTTTTTTGTTCCATTCAAATCTTACGTCTTGCTTTTTTAAATGATTCAAAATAAAATATACAGTACCTGCAGGTATTTTTCTCTCAATAAGTATATACCACAGAATAAAGTGATCTACCTTGTCGAATGCCTGGAACAGGTCCTGGAAAGCAGCAAATACTCTTCCTCCCTTCTTCATGCAAGGCCTAACTTATTTCAACGATAATTTTGAGTCATTGGTAAATATTCTCTTACTGAACCCAAATTATCTGAAATCAGGATGAATTAACCCATGTAACACATACGACAAAGGAATTTCAAATTGTTTCAGTAAAGATACCACAACAGGTCTGCAACTGGATGAACAAGTAGACACACTTTTAGGCCTTTAATTAAAGGATCTTTTAACAAGTAATCTATAACAAGTATTCATAACACACAAATTTTCAACAAAGCAATAGACTCATGTTTCAGAATCTGTGAATCAGTTCCATCATGACCAATTTATTGTAATAAAGTTGGTAGAATTACCGACAATATGTAAAGTAAAAGGACACAAGTGCAACTAATGTGACATTTATTGTGGCAACGTTTCGCTCTCCAGGAGCTTTATCAAGCCATTACAAACAATACATGGACACAGAGGGTATATAAAGGCTCAGAGTGAGGTGCAATACTAGTGAGGTAACATTACGATGTTCACTAGTGGTAGTAGTAGTAGTAGTAGTAGTAGTAGTAGTGGTGGTGGTAGTGACAAAAGTAATACAATATGATAGAGCAATTAATTCGTACATGAGTAAAAGGATACAAAAGCTATTACTTGGGTAACATAAAAATAGGTTGGACAAATATAGACTGGAAAGATGCAGCTTGTTTCAGTGTTCACTCTCTGTAATGTGCTTTGTGTAGTATAACAGGAGAGACTATGTGATGGCAGGGTTTACTGTTTTCAGGAGGATTCTTGCTAAGACTTCGGAGATGGTGAAGCTGCCGTTGTTTTGTTTAATTGTATTCGAAACTGCGATCAGTGCTGATTCGAGGCACTTGCGTCTGCGGAAATTAGTTTCTTTGATCACTAACTGGGCGTCTCTGAATTTCATGAGATGATTGGTGGAATTTCGGTGTTGTACACAGGCGTTGTTCAAGTTATCGTTCCTACATGCGTAAATGTGTTCATTGAGGCGGGTGTCGAGGTTTCTTGCTGTTTCACCTACGTAAATCTTGTCACAGCCTCCACAGGGTATAGTGTAAACTCCTGCATTGACTGGTTCGTGGTGCTTGGATTTTGTCCTGGTTAGATCCTTTATTGAAGTGCTAGAAGCGATGGCGACTCTGGTGTTAGCTTGTGAAAGTACTTTTGAGACGTTCAGTGCAACCTGGCTGTTGGGAAGAATTATAACTTTGTTGGGAGTGGTGTTGATGCGTGGAGAATTAATGATCTGAAGAGCTCTTTTCTTGCAGTCTTTGATGAAAAAAGAAGGAAAATGTAACTCAGTGAATGTTTGGTGAATGTATGTACATTCCTCGTCAAGAAACTCAGGACTACAAATTCGGTATGCTCTTAGGAAAAACCCGATGATGATGCCTCTTGCCTCTTTTGGTCTTGGTATCTTGACTGGAATAGAAGTGTGTGAGATCATTTTTATTGGTGGGTTTCCGATAAACTTTAAATCTTAGGTTGTTGTCCACTTTGTGAATGAGGACGTCGAGGAAAGGTAGCTTGTCATTGGACTCTTCTTCTAGTGTAAACTGGATCGCCGGTTCAACTGCGTTGAGCCTTGCCTGAAGATCCCGTACATCAAAACGTTTTGGAGTTATTACGAGGACATCGTCCACGTAACGTAACCAAGTGACGCTCGAAGGGATGATGTTGGCGAAGTGTTCGGACTCTAGGTGTTCCATGTATAAGTTGGCTAGGACGGCACTTATGGGGGACCCCATTCCCATGTCGTAGGTTTGTTTGTAGAGCTTGTTATTGAAAGAAAAACAGTTGAAATTAACACAGAGTTCAATCAAGTCAACAAAATCTCCGGGAGGTAAAGGAAGATTAAGGTCCTGATTGACTTTACGTCGTAGAACCTCGATGGCTTTTTTGGTAGGTACTTTTGTGAAGAGGGAAGTCACATCCAAACTGCTTAGTTTCTTGCTACGGATGGAGAGGTTACGGATGCGGTTGAGAAGGTCGCCTGAGTGTTTAAGATGAGCGGGGCTGATGGTCCCCAGAAGGCAGGAAAGATGTTTGGCAAGAACTCCGGCTAGTTTGTGTGGAGCACTGCCTATTCCTGACGTGATTGGTCTGAGAGGAATATTGTGTTTATGGGTCTTGGGTAAACCATACATGTGTGCTGGTTTAGGGTTGCTTGGTAACAAGTACAGAAGTTTCTTCCCTTCTCTAGTGCGTTTGAGTATTTGTCTGGTTTTGGATGGTAGGATAGCAGAACTACTAGTAGGATGGTAGGGTAATAGCAGTACTAGTAGGATTGTAGGATAGCAGAACTGATGGTAGGATAGCAGAACTAGTAGGATGGTAGGATAGCAGAACTACTAGTAGGATGGTAGGATAGCAGAACTACTAGTAGGATGGTAGGATAGCAGTACTAGTAGGATGGTAGGATAGAACTACTAGTAGGATGGTAGGATAGTAGCAGAACTACTAGTAGGATAGACTACTAGTAGGATGGTAGGATAGCAGAACTACTAGTAGGATGTTTGGATAGTAGCAGAACTACTAGTAGGAGTAGGATAGAACTACTAGTAGGATAGTAGCAGAACTACTAGTAGGATGGTAGGATAGTAGAACTACTAGTAGGATGGTAGGATAGCAGAACTACTAGTAGGATGGTAGGATAGCAGAACTACTAGAAGGATGGTAGGATAGCAGAACTACTAGTAGGATGGTAGGATAGCAGAACTACTAGTAGGATACTAGTAGGATAGTAGCAGAACTACTAGTAGGATGGTAGGATAGCAGAACTACTAGTAGGATGGTAGGATGGTAGGATAGCAGAACTACTAGTAGGATGGTTGGATAGTAGCAGAACTACTAGTAGGATGGTAGGATAGCAGAACTACTAGTAGGATGGTAGGATAGTAGCAGAACTACTAGTAGGACTAGAAGGTAGGATAGAACTACTAGTAGGATGGTAGGATAGTAGAACTACTAGTAGGATGGTTGGATAGTAGCAGAACTACTAGTAGGATGGTAGGATAGCAGAACTACTAGTAGGATAGTAGGATAGCAGAACTACTAGTAGGATGGTAGGATAGAACTACTAGTAGGATGGTAGGATAGCAGAACTACTAGTAGGATGCTAGGATAGCAGAACTACTAGTAGGATGGTAGGATAGTAGCAGAACTACTAGTAGGATGGTAGGATAGTAGCAGAACTACTAGTAGGATGGTAGGATAGTAGCAGAACTACTAGTAGGATGGTAGGATAGTAGCAGAACTACTAGTAGGATGGTCGGATAGTAGCAGAACTACTAGTAGGATGGTAGGATAGTAGCAGAACTACTAGTAGGATGGTAGGATAGTAGCAGAACTACTAGTAGGATGGTCGGATAGTAGCAGAACTACTAGTAGGATGGTCGGATAGTAGCAGAACTACTAGTAGGATGGTAGGATAGTAGCAGAACTACTAGTAGGATGGTAGGATAGCAGAACTACTAGTAGGATGCTAGGATAGCAGAACTACTAGTAGGATGGTAGGATAGTAGCAGAACTACTAGTAGGATGCTAGGATAGCAGAACTACTAGTAGGATGGTAGGATAGTAGCAGAACTACTAGTAGGATGGTAGGATAGCAGAACTACTAGTAGGATGCTAGGATAGCAGAACTACTAGTAGGATGGTAGGATAGTAGCAGAACTACTAGTAGGATGGTAGGATAGTAGCAGAACTACTAGTAAGAGTAGTAGTAATTTTGGTAATAGTACCACCACCACAGGCTGGTGGTGGTGGTGGTCACTATCCTCCCTCTCTCTCTGCCCCTCACAAGCTGGTGGTGGTTGGGGTCACTAGCTCCCCCTCTCTATCTCTCCCTTACAGGCTGGTGGTGGTAGTGGGGTCACTAACCTCCCTCTCTATCTCTCCCTCACAGGCTGGTGGTGGGGTCACTAACCTCCCTCTCTATCTCTCCCTCACAGGCTGTTGGTGGTTGGGGTCACTAACCTCCCTCTGTATCTCTCCCTCACTGGCTGTTGGTGGTTGGGGTCACTAACCTCCCTCTGTATCTCTAACTTACAGGCTTGTGGTGGTGAGGGTCACTAACCACCATCTGTATCTCTCCCTGACAGGCTTGGGGTGGTTGGGGTCGCTAACCTCCCTCTCTCTCTCCCTCACAGGCTGGCGGTGAGTTACTAACCTCCCTCTCTTTCTCTCTCCCTCACAGGCTGTTGGTGGTGGGGGTCACTAACCGCCCTCTCTCTCTCTCCCTCACTGGCTGTTGGTGGTTGGGGTCACTAACCTCCCTCTGTATCTCTCCCTTACAGGCTGGTGGTGGTGAGGGTCACTAACCTCCCTCTGTATCTCTCCCTTACAGGCTGGTGGTGGTGAGGGTCACTAACCTCCCTCTGTATCTCTCCCTTAAAGGCTTGGGGTGGTTGGGGTCGCTAACCTCCCTCTCTTTCTCCCTCACAGGCTGGTGGTGAGTCACTAACTTCCCTCACTCTCTCCCTCACAGGCTGGTGGTGGATCACTAACCTCCCTCACAGGCTGGTGGTGGATCACTATCCTCCCTCACTCTCTCCCTCACAGGCTGGTGGTGGATAACTAACCTCCCTCACTCTCTCCCTCACAGGCTGGTGGTGGGTCAATACGTCAACATGCACGGTCACGTGATCAGTCATGTGAACATCTCAGGAGTGAGAGTTGAGGATGGAGGAAGTTACTCCTGCACTGCCTCCAACACTGCCGCCTCCGTCCTCCACGCTGCCCCCCTCCACGTCTACGGTAGGCCTACTGCCAGGTCACTCCAGGTGACTTCAGAGGTGACAGTGGTCATGATAATGAGATTTTACTCCCCCCCCACCCACAAAAAAAAAAAACTTAGGTGTCTTGGTTGAATCATAAGCGATCATCTGTGAAACTTAATTAGTTTTCAACCTTTTTTATAATGATGGCGTTCTGAAGTCTTATTCTGTGACACCCATAGTCAACTGTTCATGAGAAGGGTTTCCCAAGAGTACTTAGAACATAAGGAAGTAGGAACACTGCAGTAGGCCTGTTGGTCCATACTAGGCAGGTCCTTCACAATCCATCCCACTAACAGAATATTTTCCCAACCCAATTTTCAATGCTACCCCAGCAGTAAGTCTTAATAATAATGATGATGATGAAAAAATATACAGGCGCATAAAACACACATACGAAATACAAAATATCTAAGCTTGTTTGTGTGGGAGATAATAAGCATTATAGATCGCACTAAAATAGCCGAAACATCCAGGAACTAACTTGTCTTCAGTAACTGTTTTTAGTGAGATATTTGGGCTTGGTGTGATGGGCAGAACTTCTTAATATTAACTGGAATATCGGACAGATATAATTTCATTTCTTCCTCAACAGATCTGTAGTCTTTCCCTCTTGTTAGTTTTTTGTTTGTGAGCTCCAAAAAATCCCAACTCACACAGGTAAGATGTGGAAAATTGCAAGAGAATTACCAGAACTTTCGCAACTTCAGAATATTTACTCCTAATCTCTATCCAAAATTCTTCCAGAGACATTTGTTTATGCTTTAATTTCAGACTGCCACCATTACGTATATTAATTATTTCGTCTTGTGTGAGACTGAGCTTCGACGAGCTTGATACTGATGCAATAAATGTGTTTCTCAACCAGTCAGCCTACATAAGTTTGGGAAACAGCACTGATTTTTTATGAAAGTTCTTAAAGATACTTAAAATTCAGTGGCATGATCTCTTAATTCTTTGTTGCAGCAACATGTGGGAACATGTTGTCTTCCTTCACTTTCACAGTTCAAATTCTTAATTTATTTCTCAGAGCATTAATTTTGTCAGTGGAAGATAAGATATTTTCAGTGTTGTCGTGAATGTTGGAATTTACTTAGTTTTAATTTTGAAATATATCCAAAAAGTAGATAATTTTGTACACCAAGTGTCATCTTAAACAACACACAAAATTCTTCTTACTCCTCAAGAATAAAAAAGTTAGTGACTCATCCTTGAGCTGACACACTCGTGGCAAAACTTTGCGTCTGGATAGCCATCTTGCTTTCGTGTGCCGAAGATTCACATGCTTTGCCCCAACTTCTTCACATGGTTTGCCAAACTCTGATTTAAGTCACTTACCTCGAATGTTATTCGCCATTATTAAAATTTCATCTAGTTCAACCTTCAGTTTATTGTAGATTGTTCTTCCTATCTACATCTCTATTACGAACACAAAAGTAGTTAGTGGCCTGTAGCATGATAACTAAGGTAGGAACGAGCAAAAAGGCAACAGAGTAAATACTTATATATATATATATATATATATATATATATATATATATATATATATATATATATATATATATATATATAGAATAGGGAGAGAGAGAAAGGGAGGGAGGGAGAGGGAGGAGGAGGGAGAGCGGGAGAGGGAGGGAGAGAGAAGGAGAGAGAGAGGAAGGGAGAGGGAGTGAGAGAGGGAGAGGGAGGGAGAGAGAGAGAGTATATCCATTATGGCAAATGCAAGCAAGAGACAAGGTGAAAACCATTGCGACCAGACTTGGAGGTAAGTCTGCCAATGTTGATTCACCTGTGTACCACGTCGCTTCACAACTTTGGCTGGCTTCCTTGTGATTGGCTGGTTGAACCAAGATATTAGCATTATGAGGGGGCCCCTACTCATTTATACCCTTAGCACCTGGTTCGCTGGTCGGGAGGGCTCGCCAAATAAGATGTAATATATACTCTTAACATAACCCACCCTTACCACAAAAAAGGCTCTAATAGCCAGGACTAGGCATCCCTCCATGGGAAGTGTGCCAGCATGACACGAATTACTAATGGAACTGCCTGTCCTCTCAGCCATCTAACTCACTAGGTAGTGTTCAACCCAAGCGAACTTTCACGTCGGGCACAACCTTCGAGTAAGACAGCAGACAATAGGGCTAGCATAGGTTGAAGACAACTGCGAACGTTAGTGTCCGCCTCACTAAAAAAAACTTATGACCAGATTCACTCAGATTTTATTTTATGACCATAAGGAAAATAAAAGGCTTACTACCCATTTCCCCTAACACGTACTTACAAATTAAGCTTTGGAGAGTCTGCCAGTACGTTTTCTTTGCCGGTGATGTGACATATGGCGAGGTTGCACCGTAGTAATGTTATGCACAATGCATGAAGCGAGTGTTCTTGTTCCTCATGAAGCTAAGGTAGGTCAGACTATTGTGGTCACTGAAGACGGTGACCACATGTGATGTGCTGGAGAAGAACAGGTCGAAATGATCCAGCTCAAGTACCAGGGCCAGGGCTTCCTTCTCTATGGTAGATTAGGCATGCTGATAGGCCTCGTATTTGGCTGAATAATGTCATGGGCTGCTGACATTCCTCACCAGATGCTTTGAGTAACACTGCCCCTACTCCCGATTCGCATGCATCAACCTGTAATACAAATGATTTCGAAAACTCGGGGTACAAAAGTATGGAAGCAGCGTATAATAGACGTTTAACTCGATTAAAAGCCTCTTGACAACCAGAGGTCCAACAAAACTGAGTTTTATGACTGGTAAGAGAGGTTACGAGGGCTACAGCATCTGCAGAATTTCCTATAAAATCCTATTATTCCTAACAATCTTTGCAGAGACTATTTATACTGAGAAACTGGATAATTTTTAATGGACAGAACTTTGGCAAATTTAGATGCCACTTTTCCACTACCTGCTTCATAACCAACCATTGACGGAGCAGCGCCTGTAAAAGCTCCTATACAGGATTTCTAGGACAAACCAACACCTTCCAAGTACTTAATGTAGTGAATATATCTTGGCCTGTTGTGTCTTCAAGTTCCTTACAAAAAACAAAACTGGTTTACTAGTTTAGTATTACTAATGTAGTGAAGGAATGTTAATAGTTGAACCTTCCCTCCAGTATCTGTAGATTCATCTACTTGGATTGCAAAAAATTCACTTTCCTTTTCAGAGGCGCACACAGTTTCTTCTATGTCTGCTGACATATCGTGTATCCGTCTGTTAATGATATTATCTGAGAATGGCATCTTTTGAACTTCATTTTGTTTCACTGCCAAACATGGTTTTTACTCTAGCACTTCAAGAAGGAGAATAAATGTTTCTGCTTTTGTATGAGGCTTCATATTTTCTGCTACTATGTTCCTGGTCACTTGAACTTCATTAGAAACTGACTCTTTTAGAAAATACGTTCAGTTAGCTTCGCTCATTTAAAAATCTCAAAGTATGATCGAGGCTTGTTAATAAGATGACCAGGTTTCGGAGTGACATGTCTCTTTAAATTGCTGGCTACCCTGGCTTCACTGGCAAGTTTATCACCACAAATAACATTCTGGCGTAAGATTAACTTCACCACAACAAGTAAACCCTAGATCTAAATAACTGTACTAATATTGACCTCTTTTCTTTCTTCTAATCACATGAGTTTTATCGGAAGTGGGAACTGTTCTTTCTTTTTCACTCATATTTCCACCTTTGCTTTCCTCTGTACGCCCTCACCACAATCATCATCATGTTTTCCCTTCTTGATCACAGACTTATTTATATTAAGTTAAAGAACAATCTACTGTTTAAAATGTCTGTGGTTATAGTAAAATGAGAAAACCAATGACGAGAAAACCAGTGACGAAAACTAATCTTGTACGTATTTGATGACACAAACTGTAAAGTTGTAAACAAAGAAAATGATTGTAAACCAAACGCAAACTGTGACTTAATATTAATCATGTATTTACTTATGGAATTTTTTTTATAGTTTTCCTGTAAGAAATGATGAGGATAATAATGTTTATCCGAAATTCTATATCTTAAGTAACTTTTAAAAGATGTCCTGTGACATGAAAACTAACATTCTCTATTATTTCCTTATATTCTGTAAGGAGTTGAATAAGTGAAATTTATTGTAATTTAGAAGAAATTAATATTGCAATAATGAAAGTGTAGTACACACCTTGAAGTGTTATTAAGTTAATTGTAAAGATGTATTGGCGGACAGAACGTTTGAGAGACCAACGAAAACGGCGGAGTAATGCAGGATGAGCCGGGAATTTGTGGAAAATTTATCTCATTTAATCTAAGGCGATAGAAATAGTATCGGCAAATATATTGTCCTATATAATAAGTGGATTTAGTGTGTATCTTGAAGGGTTCAGATAGAAGGTGAAAACGTGAGCTGTTGCAATAGAATCTATATTGCCCACCATAAGTATGTATCAGTATACATGTAATGTACTCCGCCCAGTGTGAGTTAAATCTCACTACACGTAATGTAACTATTTACTGGCCAGTATTAGTTGCCTACCGATATTTTTTTCTAATTATGTAATTTATCTATCTTTCTATATATATATATATATATATATATATATATATATATATATATATATATATATATATATATATATATATATATATATATATATATAAATAAGGAGGTACCACCTCTAGAACTGTTATGGGGACCCTCATCCTCAGAGAAAAGAATAAACTTGCTTCAGGGAAAACTCAAGGTTCTCCCTGAAGCTGTTTGAGAATTTTCTCCTTCCACTCCCTATATTTTATATATATTTTATTTAAAGACAAAATACATTGACAAAACATTCACAAAAATACGATAGAAAGTAAAACAACATAGGTAACTCAGAGCTACATCTCGAATACTTTGTCCAGCTCCCCGGCGGTGGGCCGCGTGCCCAGAATGCTGCAGGCATTTCCTCTCTGGATCGCAACACTGAGTCTCTGAAAGAGGAAGCTGGTCGCCCTGTGGTCCTTTGTTTCTATGATGAGCTTTTCACCCAGCTCTATTAGGAACTTTAGAGCACACTTGCCCCATGCTCCAAGGGTCTCCGACCCTAATGGGATGAAGTTATAGCAAGGGGGAAGGTCTTCATATTTGCGGATCTTCTGGGTCTCCCTGTGACTGGCAGCTCCACCCCCTTCCACTACGGAGTATGGCAAGTAGGTGTCTGCCAATGTGGCGGCACATGTGTAGTCCCAGGCAATCCGCTTTCCATCCTTCCAAGGTAGCATAGTGGCTCCATCAGGACGCTTTTGACTTCCGTCAGACCTCTGCACTTGGGGTTCCCGTTGAGCTGGGCATCGGGCTGTGGCGAGGCTTATATATATATATATATATATATATTTATATATATATATATATATATATATATATATATATATATATCAGTGGTGAGGGGATCCTGCCAGTGGAGGTGTGGAGGAGGTTTTGTTTACATCTGTGACCGGCCGGGGTCGTGGGTTGGGGGAGGAAGTGGCTGCCCACGACATGGTCATTGGATGGTGAACAGAAGAACAAACACCTCGGTTAATAGTGTGAGCATGGTGATTAGTGTGCCAAATGGCGCGGGTTTTTTTCTGAATGCAACAATAAGTGTATAACAATTAGCAAACGTTAGTCAGTGCTGTGCATCTTGAGCGAAAACACAGGGCCACTCCCTCCCCCCCCCATCCCGGATCCCCTCCCCTCATCCCAGCTTAGGACCACTCACTTCCTGACCAAGGGTGTTGCCGTTTAGTGCCCCACCAATTACAAGTTCCGCCGCTCGCTACTCCCCCACCCTCATCCCCCATACATCCATGCTGTCCTTCACCTGTCACCCCACAGCTGGCGCCCTCCCACCCCCACAAAATCAGCAATGTCACAAGTAGTCCCGGGTTCCCAGGAATCTTCACGACAGAGTAAAGCTGTCGTTCACGAGGCATCTGCCAGGTGTGCTACAGGGAATGTGCACTCAATCCCACAACTGGCAACATCCGTGCACACAATGGATGTCTAGGCTCCAGGAGAGCTCCAAATGAGAACAACCAACAGCCTCCCCCAGCAGACAGGGCTGACAGCTACCGTGACTTCACCTCTACAGAGGACCTCAAATCTGCAATCAAATTAACATCCACCAGGATTCTGACACACAACCCCAAAGCAGCTCGCCCTCAAGCTGCTAGCAAATTCAATGACCTTCTGAAGAAAGTCAACGATGCTCCTTCAAACAACAGATCCTGGCACAACTTGCTGCTTTTTGGCAATGCCTGTTTGGCTGTCCCACCAAGGAGGGACAAGTCACTAGCAACACATGTTATTAGGGCAATAAATGCATTCCCAAGGGATGACAACCTCGTCCGTCTCCCCCCTAGGGCGACAAACACCCGCCAGGCAAATGCCAACAACAGGACACCCGACGCCTCAAAAATCAGAGCCCAAATTAGCAAAAAAATAGAAGAGGGTAACACTATTGGAGCTCATTGGCTCATTGGGCTTATAACCAGCGAGTATACCATCGCTCCCAAGGACGCAAGCACGGCGGAAGCTCTGAAGGACAAACATCCACCCAGGGCTCCTAGTACCAACATTGACCTCCCTGACATTGCAGCAGGCGAAGAACATCTAACCGTACAGGATGCAGATGTGTATAAAGCTGCTATGTCATTTCCACAGGGCTCAGCAGGAGATTTCACCAGTTTAAGGCCTCAACACTTAAAACAAATACTCAATCCAGCACTTGGTGAGCTTTCAGAGAGGCTGCTGTCTGAACTCACCAAATTTTCCAACCTGTGCCCAGGTGGCAGTGTCCCAGAGGCCATCAGACCCCTTTTCTTTGGTGCCTCATTGTGTGCCCTCCGGAAAAAGGATGGTGGAATTAGGCCCATTGCAGTGGGTAACACCCTTCGACTCCTAGTCGCCAAGTAAGAAGGGCGAGTCAAGAGGCTGCTGCAATGCTGAAACCAACTCAGCTCGGTTTCAGCGTTCAACAGGGCTGTGAAGCAGCTGCCCACGCAGCACGAGTATATATCAAAAACATGTCCGAAGAAAAAGCCTTGGTCAAATTGGACTTTGCCAACGCTTTCAACTCAGCCAGCAGGGATGCTGCTCCCCAAGCAGTTCATAGAAACTTCCCTTCCCTTTATCCCTTCATAGAATCGTGTTATAGTGTGACTTCCAAACTATTGTTTGGGGACCATGAAATGGACTCATGTGAGGGCGTGCAACAGGGGGACCCTCTCGCCCCCTTTCTATTTTGTTTGGTCATCAAGGAAGTCACAGAAGCACTCTCCAGTGAGCTCAATATCTAGTTCCTGGACGATGGTACCCTAGCTGGCACAACAGAATCTCTCCTAGAGGACATCAGTAAAATTAAAGACATGGGAGAAAGCCTGGGCCTTTCTTTAAACCCCACCAAATGTGAAATAGTTCCTACCAATCAACAGATGATCCAGGATATCTTCGCCGTTTTGCCAAGAGCACGAGCCATTGATCCAGCCAATAGCACTCTTCTTGGTGCTCCTCTTGGGTCCAATGCCATCGATCTGATCCTAGAAAAAAAAAAGTCTCAGACCTCCGGATGATGGAAAGCAGGATGAAAGACATTGACACACACGATGCCTTCTACCTACTCACCAGGTGCCTGTCAATCCCAAAACTTACCTACTTTCTGAGATGCTCCCCAGCCTTCAGCTGTCCAAAACTCAAGGAATATGACTCTCCTGAAGACCATGCTAGAGAGTGTATTGAATCTTTCCCTTGAAGATGGACAGTGGTTGCAAGCCTCACTTCCGGTCAGGCTTGGAGGGCTAAGAGTATGCAGATCCTCCCAGATTGCTCTACCAGCTTTCCTATCCTCTTCCATAGCATCAAATGAGTTGATAAGACAAATTCTTCCTGATACCCTCAGTGACTCAGCAGGAATAGAAGACCTTAGCTATGCCAGTGCCATCACTGAATGGGAGACTCTTGCTGCTCCAGCACCAAACCCTAGTGCAGCACTGGCTCACAGTCAAGCTGGGATGGCCCGATTGCTGAAAAGGCGCTTGCCAATATGCTCAGGGCTGCAACATCAGATAGGCAGATTGCCTGTCTCCAGGCTGTGAGCGCACCTCACTCCGGGGACTTCCTCCAAACAGTTCCCATATCGGCAATGGGAATGCGACTCGACCCTAAGACCCTCCGTATTGCAGTGGCTCTGCGCCTTGCTGCCCCAATTCACACAGAATATACGTGTATTTGCGGTGAAGCGCAAGCAGACCAATACGATCTACATGGTCTTAACTGTTCCAAAACCAAGGGCTGGCATGCAAGACACAATGAGGTCACCGACATCATTAAGAGAACCCTTACTACAGCTGGATGCCCAGCCGAGAGGGAGCCCCGATCACTAGCAGCCAACAGTACCCACAACCCAGCAAACCGCCCCGACGGGATCATCTATCCTTGGAAGAATGGCAAGCTCTTAGCATGGGACCTGTGTGTCCACACTGGCTGACACCTATATCCATCACAGTGTGGGGCGACAGGGAGGAGCTGCTGACCACAGGGAGGAGTACAAGATCAGCAAGTACAGGGACATTAGCCAACAGTATCAATTTGTCCCAGTGGGATCGGAGACCTTGGGATCATGGGGAAAAATTACCACACGTTTCCTTAAAGAATTGGGATCCAGACTCATCGACACCACCAGGCACCCAAGGGCAGCCACTTTCATGTTCCAGCGCCTCAGCGTAGCCATCTAGAGGGGAAATGCTTGCTGCATACTTGGCTCGCGTTCAGCCTCGGAGGAGCTGGAGGAAATTCATGATCTTTCATACATTGTGCCATTGTATTCATGTTTATGTTTTTTTCTGTAAATGTATTCTGTTTATTAATAAATGTTCACATAGAATATAAAATATATAGGGGTGGTAGAAGAAAATATTCAAACAGCTCCGGGGAGAGCCTTGAGTTTTCCCTGAGGTACGTTTATTGTCTTCTCTGAGGATGAGGGTCCCCATTCCAGCTATAGAGGTGGTACTTCCCTATATATACATTATATATATATATATATATATATATATATATATATATATATATATATATAATATAATATAATTACTCAAATTGCTTAGGACAAGTAATTGATACTTCTGAATATATACAGTCCACAACCAAATTTAATACCGCCAGTGTTACTGGCTTGGAATATTTGTTTAGTAATTTCAAGAACAATATGTTTAGGGAGCTGAGAAGGTGGGCATCGAAAGATAGTAATGTGACCCACTGTTGCTATAGTCCCACGTGCCTCCGAGTTACAATATATTTTAGATGTGCCAGAGTTCTCCCCAGTTGTGTGTGAAATGTTAATTCAGGATTGTACCTGCGAAATTCACCATATAATTTCTCACATTATTGTTACAGTAGCGCCGTAGTTGTGGCACCTGTTGCAACCATCGAACAGATGTACTTACAGTAAAATCATCGTATTGTAATTTTTTGTAGTATTATGGGACACCGCTGGGCTGAAACACTAATAAACCACTGTTCGAGAGCCTGTCCATCATTCTCTCTGTTTTTACACACACACACACACACACACACACACACACACACACACACACACACACACACACACCACACACACATGAAGGAAGGGATAGATTCAGAAGTGTCCCTTTTTGCAGATGTGAAGTTAATGAGGAGAATTAAATCGGATGAGAATCAGGCAGGACTAGAAAGAGACTTGGACATGCTGGAGGCATGGTCCAGCAACTGGCTCCTCGAATTTAACCCAGCCAGATGTAGTCATGAAGATCGGGAAAGAGCAAAGAAAACCGCAGATAGAGTATAGGCTAGGTGACCAAAAACTGCAAACCTCACTGAAGGAAAAGGATCTTGTGGTGAATATAATACCGAACACATCCTGAAGCGCGCATCAACTAGATAACTGCTGCAGCTTATGGGCGCCTGGCAAACCTGAGAATAACATTCCAATACCTCAGTAAGGAATCGTTCAAGACTCTGTACACCGTGTACGTCAGGCCCATACTGGAGCATGCAGCACCAGTCTGGAACGCACACCTGGTCAAGTACGTCAAGAAATCAGAGAAAGTGCAAAGTTTTGCAGCGAGACTAGTTCCACAGCTAAGGGGAATGTCCTACGAAGAAAGGTCAAGGGAAGTTGGCCTGACGACACTGGAGGACAGGACGGTTAGGGGAGACATGATAATGGCATACAAAATACTGCGCGAGGAATTGACAAGGTGAACAGAGACAGGATGTTCCAGAGAGGGGACACAAACAAGGGGTCACAATTGGATGCTGAAGACTCAGAAGAGTCAGTGAAATGTTAGGAAGTATTTATTTAGTCAAAGAGTTGTCAGGAAGTGGAATAGTCTTGCAAATGACGTAGTGAAGGGAGGAACCATACATAGTTTTAAGACGAGGTATGATAAACCTCATGGAGCAGGGAGACAAAGGACCTAATAGCGATCATGGAAGAGGTGGGGCCAGGAGCTATCACCCAACGCCTGCAACCACAAATAGGTGAGTACACATTTATACATATATAATGTGTGTATCTGGGTGTGTGGTTTTTGGAAGAAATTGCAATATGTAAAAATTCCATTTTAAAATAGGCAGGTGACACCACACTCAGGGCAGGTGACACCTTACTCAGGGCAGGTGACACCTTACTCAGGGCAGGTGACACCTTACTCAGGGCAGGTGACACCACACTCAGGGCAGGTGACACCTCACTCAGGGCAGGTGACACCTTACTCAGGGCAGGTGACACCTTACTCAGGGCAGGTGACACCACACTCAGGGCAGGTGACACCTCACTCAGGGCAGGTGACACCTCAGGGCAGGTGACACCTCAGGGCAGGTGACACCTCACTCAGGGCAGGTGACACCACACTCAGGGCAGGTGACACCTCAGGGCAGGTGACACCACACTCAGGGCAGGTGACACCTCACTCAGGGCAGGTGACACCTTACTCAGGGCAGGTGACACCTTACTCAGGGCAGGTGACACCACACTCAGGGCAGGTGACACCTCACTCAGGGCAGGTGACACCACACTCAGGGCAGGTGACACCTCAGGGCAGGTGACACCACACTCAGGGCAGGTGACACCTCACTCAGGGCAGGTGACACCTTACTCAGGGCAGGTGACACCTTACTCAGGGCAGGTGACACCACACTCAGGGCAGGTGACACCTCACTCAGGGCAGGTGACACCACACTCAGGGCAGGTGACACCTCACTCAGGGCAGGTGACACCACACTCAGGGCAGGTGACACCTCACTCAGGGCAGGTGACACCTCACTCAGGGCAGGTGACACCACACTCAGGGCAGGTGACACCACACTCAGGGCAGGTGACACCTCACTCAGGGCAGGTGACACCACACCAGGGTAGGTGACACCTTACTCAGGGCAGGTGACACCTCACTCAGGGCAGGTGACACCTCACTCAGGGCAGGTGACACCTCACTCAGGGCAGGTGACACCTCACTCAGGGCAGGTGACACCACACTCAGGGCAGGTGACACCACACTCAGGGCAGGTGACACCTCACTCAGGGCAGGTGACACCTCACTCAGGGCAGGTGACACCTCACTCAGGGCAGGTGACACCTTACTCAGGGCAGGTGACACCACACTCAGGGCAGGTGACACCTTACTCAGGGCAGGTGACACCTCACTCAGGGCAGGTGACACTTCACTCAGGGCAGGTGACACCTAACTCAGGGCAGGTGACACCTTACTCAGGGCAGGTGACACCTCACTCAGGGCAGGTGACACCTTACTCAGGGCAGGTGACACCTCACTCAGGGCAGGTGACACCTCACTCCGGGCTGGTGACACCTCACTCAGGGCAGGTGACACCACACTCAGGGCAGGTGACACCTCACTCAGGGCAGGTGACACCTCACTCAGGGCAGGTGACACCACACTCAGGGCAGGTGACACCTCACTCAGGGCAGGTGACACCACACTCAGGGCAGATGACACCTCACTCAGGGCAGGTGACACCACACTCAGGGCAGGTGACACCTTACTCAGGGCAGGTGACACCTTACTCAGGGCAGGTGACACCTCACTCAGGGCAGGTGACACCTTATTCAGGGCAGGTGACACCTCACTCAGGGCAGGTGACACCTCACTCAGGGCAGGTGACACCACACTCAGGGCAGGTGACACCACACTCAGGGCAGGTGACACCTCACTCAGGGCAGGTGACACCTCACTCAGGGCAGGTGACACCACATTCAGGGCAGGTGACACCTTACTCAGGGCAGGTGACACCACACTCAGGGCAGATGACACCTCACTCAGGGCAGGTGACACCACACTCAGGGCAGGTGACACCTCACTCAGGGCAGGTGACACCTTACTCAGGGCAGATAACGCCTCAGGGCAGATGACACCTCACTCAGTGCAGGTGACACTTCGCTCAGGGCAGATGACACCTCACTCAGGGCAGGTGACACCACACTCAGGGCAGGGGACAACTCACTCAGGGCAGGTGACACCTCAGGGCAGGTGACACCTCACTCAGGGCAGGTGACACCACACTCAGGGCAGGTGACACCTCACTCAGGGCAGGTGACACCACACTCAGGGCAGATGACACCTCACTCAGGGCAGGTGACACCACACTCAGGGCAGGTGACACCTCACTCAGGGCAGGTGACACCTGACTCAGGGCAGATAACTCCTCAGGGCAGATGACACCTCACTCAGTGCAGGTGACACCACTCTCAGGGCAGATGACACCTCACTCAGGGCAGGTGACACCACACTCAGGGCAGGGGACAACTCACTCAGGGCAGGTGACACCACACTCAGGGCAGGTGACACCACACTCAGGGCAGGTGACACCTCACTCAGTGCTCGTAACACCTCAAGACAGTTGACACCTCGCTCAGGGCAGATGACACAACACTAAGTTGAGGTGACATTTCACTCAGGACAGGTCACACTTCACTCAGGGCAGATGACACCATACTCAGGGCAGGGTACACCTCGCTCAAGGCAGGTGACATCTCACTCAGGGCAGATGGCACGACACTCAGAGCAGGTGACACCTCACTCAGGGCAGGTGACACCTCACTCAGGACAGGTGACAACTCACTCAGGGCAGGTGACACCTTACTCAGGGCAGGTAACACCTCACTCAGTGCAGATGACACCTCCCTCAGTGCAGGTGACACCTCCCTCAGTGCAGGTGACACCTCACTCAGGACAGGTGAAACCTCAATCAGGACAGGTGACACCTCACTCAGGGCAGGTGACAAACCTAGGAACAGCGTTCCGACACCTCAGTAAGGAATCGTTCAGGACTCGCGAGTATGCAGCACCAGTTTGGAATCCACACCTTGTCAAGCATGTCAAGAAATTAGAGTATAAAGGCTTGCAACAAGGCTATTTCCGGAGCGAAGAGGCATGTTCTACGAGGAGAGTTTAAGGAAAATCGATGTGCAAATACTAGAGTGCAAGTGGGATAGGGAAGACATGACGACAAATAAAATACTGAGAGGAATTGACAAGGTGGATAGGGACAGGATGTTTCAAGGGGTCAAAGTTGAAAGGTGAAGACTCAAATGAGTCACAGGGATGTTAGGAAGTATTTTTTCTGTCATATAGATGTCAGGAAGTGGAATAGTCTGGAGAGTGATGTAGCAGAGGTATGGTCCATATACAGCTTCAAGAAGAGATATGATAAAGCTCATGGAGCAGGAAGAGAGAGGACCCGGTAGCAATCAGTGAAGAGGTAGGGCCATGAGCTATGACCCGACCCTTCCAACCACAATTAGGTCGGCACAGTTAGGTGAGTATACACACAACCACACACACACAAAAAAAAAAAACCACACACAGCAATGCAAATGGATAGAAAGAGAGTGGGAGAGCAAACTAGGTGAGTTTTTTGTATAAATGGAGAGAAGGATGGAGGCACAAGGCGAGGCTGCAGAAGCCAGGTCAAGGGCCCTAGAATGAGGTAAATAGGCTGAAACAAGTTACAGGGGTACTGAATAGAGGAGATATCGCATAAAGAAAACCATACCACGGTCGGGGTTAGAACCCATGATCAGAGAGTCATAAAACCCCAGACCGACACGTTAGCCACTGGGCCAGCTAGCCACAATAAAATTCATCCAACTAGGTATATTTATACACCATAGGAAGGTTAGCATAGGCACAACTGTGACAACAAATGCAAGTTTTTTACAGACGAATCTCCAACTAGCGTGGCCATGAAGAACTCTAGCTCAATGACACGATTGGTTTGACATATAATGACACGATTGGTTTGTTTGAAATCGTGTCGTTACGGAAAGGAAGGAGACATAAGTTGAGCTAAGGCTCTATCAGCCCACCAGGCAGGGCCACGGAATGAAGGGGAAGGGCAATTGCAAGCGGGGATGGTGGTGGGAGAGAGGGGTGAAGGTGGAGAAGGGGAGATGTCACATGTAGAGGCATGACCATGTCACCACGAGCTACAGGAAAATATAAAGGAGAAAATGGCTGTGTATAAACAGGAGCCAGAGACACAGGGAAAGGCAACAGGAGGAGGAGAGGGAAAAATCAATGTTTCTTCATGGGCTTCAGGAGAGCGAGGGGAGGACACACAATGAAAGATGGCAGAGACAGGAGATTGAAAACATCATCAAAGTAATAGGCGAAGAGGAAATGTCTGAGATAATAAATTTTCAGAGAATAGGGGGTACTTGCAGGGAAGAAATCGGCCAGTCAAGCTGATTTTCAACATAGAAACAGTGCGAAACAGGATCCTGCAAGAGAAACCATGGCTGAAGGAATCGTCAGAGTACAAGAGGGTATTCCTAGACTGATACAAAACAAAAACAGAATGGCAACAGCTGAGGGAGAGGACACAAAAGCAAAAGGGGCTAGGAAGGGAGACAAAGACATAATCAGTAGAGGACAACAAGAGTAGTAAGTGCAAGCACACACAGAACCACCCCCAAAACCCCACAACCAAACAAACTATCCCAACACAAACCACCATCCACACTTACAGCCCCTACTCCATAGTACACTGTAGAATCCTGCAGCACACTGCCAGGTCCCCCACCCTCACAGACCCCCTAAAACATTGTGTTGGAGAGGAAACTGAAAGTATAATACACAAACGCTGTTGGCATAATGAATAGTGGGAGGAGTGGCACGAAAGAGTTAGAGGCATCACCGGATAACATAGCTCTAACAGAAACCAAGTACACAGGGATGATAACAGACTCCATATTCCCAACAGGATATCAGATCCTGAGGAAAGACACAGGAAAGAGAAATGAAGGAGTGGCACTGCTCATCAAAAACCAATGGGATTTGATGAACTGGAGAGAGGAGACAGAGGAGAAGCAAGAGCTTACATAGTAGGAATGCTTCAGTCAGGAGGTCCCAAGGTGGTAATTGCAGTGATGTATAACTCACCACAGACCAGCAGGAGACCAAGGCAAGAGTATGATGAAAGTAATAGAGCGATAGTTGACACACTGGCTGAAGTGGCCAGAAGGGCTCATGTGAGCAGGACAAAGCTGCTGATTATGGGCGACTTCAACCACAAGGAAATCAACTGAGAGAACCTGGAGCCACATGGTGGCCCAGAAACGTGGAGGGCTAAGATGACGGAGATGGTACGGGAAAACCTCATGTACCAACTGTAAGGGACACTACCAGAGAGAGAGGAGAGGATGAACCAGCGAGATTGGACCTAGTATTCACCTTGAGTAGTACAGATGTTGAGGACATCACATATGAAACACCCCTCGGGGACAGTGATGATGTGGTTCTGAGCTTTGAATTCATAGTAGAGTTACAAGTGGAGAGAGAAGTAGGAAGTGCTAGATGCATGAAGCCAAATTACAAGAAAGGGACTGCTCAGGTATGAATTTCCTGCACGGGGTTCAGCAGAACAGAGAACTGGCAGGGAAGTCAGTAAAATAGATGATGGAATATGTGAAAACAATATACAAGGAAGCTGAGGGGAGATTTATGCGCAAGGGTAACAGAATTAATGAAAAAGCCAGGAAGATTCCTTGGTTTACCCAAAGATGCAGGGAGGCCAAAACCAAGTGTGTTAGAGAATGGAAGAAGTGTAGAAGGCAAAGGACCCAGGAGAATAAGGAAGCAGTCGTAGAGCCAGAAATGAACATGCACAGGTAAGAAGGGAGGCCCAAAGACATTACAAGAATGACATAGCAGCAAAAGCCAAATCTGACCCAAAGCACAGCCACATCAGGAGGAAAGCAACAGTCAAGGACCAGGTAATCAGGGTGAGGAAGGAAGGAGGGGCAGTCACAAGAAACGATAGCTAAGTATGTGAGGAGCTCAAAACGAGATTCAAAGAACTGTTCACAGAGGAGACAGAAGGGACTCCAGAAAGACGGAGAGGTGGAGTACACCAAGTGAAGAGACTGCTAAGCGAGCTAGATACCTGAAAGGCGATGGAGCCGGATAACATCTCTCCATGGGTCCTGAGAGAGGGAGCGGAGGTGCTATGTGTACCACTAACAACAATCTTCAACACATCTGTCGGAACAGGGCGACTACCTGAGGTATGAAAGACAGCAATTGTAGTCCCAATTTTTAAAAAAAGAGACAAACATGAAGTGCTAAACTACAGACCAGTGTGACTGACATGTATAGTATGCGAGGTCATGGAGAAGATTATCAGGAGAAATCTGTTGGAACACCTAGAAAGAATGAGCTTATCAATGACAACCTGCAAGGTTTCAGGGACGGGAAATCCTGTGTCACAAGCTGGAGTTCTATGACAAGGTGACAGCAGTAAGACAAGAGAGAGAGGGGTGGGTAGATTGCATTTGGACTGTAAGAAAGCGTTTTACACAGTTCCACACGAGAGATTAGTGCAAAAGGTGGAGGGCCAGGCAGGGATAACAAGGAAGGCACTGCAATGGATCAGGGAATACCTGTCAGGAAGACAACAGCGGGTCATGGTTCGTGTCGAGGTACCAGAGCAGGCACCTGTGACGAGCAGGGTTCCACAGGGGTAAGTCCTAAGACCAGTGCTGTTTCTGGTATTTGTGAACGACATGACGGAAGGAATAGCCTCCGAAGTGTCCCTGTTTACAGATGATGTGAAGTTGAAGAGAAGAATTCAATCGGACGAGGACCACGCAGAACTACAAAGTCATGAAAATTGGAGAAGGGCAAAGAAGGCAACAGACGGAGTACAGTCTAGTTGGCCAGAGACTACAAACCTCACTCAAGGAAAAGGATCTTGAAGTGAGTATAACACCGGGAACATCTCCTGAGGGGCTCATCAACCAAATAACTGTTGCAGCTTACGGGCGCCTAGCAAACCTAAGAACAGCATTCCAACATCTTAATAAGGAATCGTCCAGGACCCTGTACACTGTTTACGTTAGGCCCATATTGAAGTATGCGGCACCAGTTTGGATCCCACACTTAGCCAAGCACGTAAGGAAACTATAGAAAGTGCAAAGGTTTGCAACTAGACTGGTCCCAGAGCTAGGGGGTATGCCCTACGAGGAGAGGTTAAGGGAAATCGACCTGACGACACTGGAGGACAAGAGAGATAGGGGGGATATAATAAAACGACATATAAAATACTAAGAGGAATTGACAAGGTGGACAGAGACAGGATGTTCCAGAGATGGGACACAGAAACAAGAGGTCACAGTTGGAAGTCGAAGACTCAAATGAATCACAGATGTTAGGAAGTATTTCTTCAAACACAGAGTTGTCGGGAAGTGGAATAGTCTGGGAAGTGATGTAGTGGAGGCAGGATCCATACAAAGCTTTAAGAAGAGGTATGATAAAGCTCGTGGAGCGGGCTGAGTGAACTAGCAGCGGCCAGCGAAGAGGCGGGGCCAGGAGTTGTGAATCGACCCCTGCAACCACAATTAGGTGAGTACAATTACACACACACACACACACACACACACACACACACACACACACACACACACACACACACACATCTGCAGTCAGTTTGTGTGACAGTGATTGACATGTACATGTACGCTTACTCAATGTCCTCCAAGTTGCATGGGCATTTTATTTGTCTTTATCTAGGAAGCAGAATTTTGGTCACATCCGGTTAAATCATAGAACCCGGCCTAGTCGAGGACCGGAAAGCGGAGGCGTTGACTCTCGAACTCTCCCTCCTTCCTACCTGGAGTCTACCTGGTGGTTTTTCCGGGGATCAACGCCACCGCTACCCGGTCCATGACCAGGCCTCCCAGGCCTAGTCATGGTAAGGCCAGGTAAGATTTAAAGACTTTCTTCATATCTTGATTTCTTAAGCAGCAAGATATTTGAAGATTTTGCTTGTCCCAAGTAGAATTAGGAAAGTAAGGTGATAATGGTGAGAAAAACACCCAGTATGCAGGAAAGCTTTTATTACGACTGTTTTCTTCCAGAATTGCACTTTATCAAGAATTAATAAAAAGAAAACATCGTATTCTGTCTTATGCTTCAAACGGGCACTCTCAGGTCTCGCTCGAGAGAGGTCATCTCGCTCGAGAGAGGTCACTAGAGAGGTCACTGGAGAAGTTGCCTATGTGAGAGGGACAGGAGTCCCGCCTGGCCAGTGGGAAACATTTTTATTAAAGAGTCTTTATGAACAATGGGACCTGCCAATGCGTACATTATCTTAATTCATTTCGTAGAATCAGATGAAAAAAGATTGGCTACTTCCAGAATGTTGCATTTCGTTTGTCTTCTCCCGATAATTCATGGTGTGTGTGTGTGTGTGTGTGTGTGTGTGTGTGTGTGTGTGTAGATTGCGGCGAACAACGCACCTGATATTGTCTGTCCTGCATGTATATATGTGTTTCTGCAAACGAGTTTAAAGGTCACGCTGTTTCACTGATGTGAATCCTACTACATTCTCTAGATAAGCTGCAAAAGCCACAACAGTGGAACTCCTGGGACTGCGACGTCTGATGATGACTGAATATTTTACTGGTAATGACAACAAGATCCATATTTGATTTTGTTTTGAAAATGGGGGTAATACCGGAAGTAATTTGTCCTGAGGGGATAACAATACGACGATCAGTGTTAAGGTTTTTTCTGGGAGCAATGGAACATTTCAGCCAGACACCTATCTAAATTGTTAGGTACTTTCTGCGCTTATAATCTCAGCCATTTTGGGGACCTTCTCTCTAGACTCAGGTACGACACTCCTTGGCTGATACTCTACTGCTTCTATTTCTTCGTCTCCTTAAAAAAAATACACTTTGGATCTGATCGAGTTATATGTTTGACTCGACCTCTTCTCCTTTGGTGATGACCTCTACAGACAGAAATATGACATGCGATTTGTTTTCCCTTCTGTGCTATCTTGGTCAACAGTTATATTAAGTGCTTCAGGAATATGAGCCCACGCAATATCAAATAACTGAGATGTGTTGATGATATCTTGATCGTTGACCCACTGCGTTTTAATCCTCAAGTATTGCAGGACACACTGAACTCTGTTAATCTTACGCTACAATTTGCTGTAGGCTTTGGAGAAAAAAAGTGATGACTCGTTACCCTTTCCTGACGTCCTCCTCATCCAGGGAGGAACTCTTCGACACAAGGTTTATAGAAAATATTTTAATGAAGATGACTTGAAACACTATTCCACGACAACCCCAAGATTATTAAACGAGGAGTCATTATGTTTTTTTTTTCTCCACTCCCTCGCAGTGTGCGGTGAATGAATCTTGAGGAGGAACTGAAATACACTGAAGATGCCTTCTCAGCCCTAAAATTCCTATCACACACCATCCACTCCTGGGAAAAAGAATGTCTTATTCATTTACACTACTCAAATAAAAGATTAACACTGATTGTCGTATAGTCCTTACTGAAAAGTAGGTTGCTTTAACTCTCACCCACTTCGTCCGATAAACCAACCTGAACATTACTGGCGTAACCACCAAACCCATAAATGCTATCATCAGACCTTGCAAACACCTGAGTACCACTGTTGCAGGGTATTCACAGTATTTCGTGTATTGGACGTAGTAAAGTTCTAATAGGTGACACGGCTGGGCATAACTTTCAGACTAGCCGACAGGAACATAAATGTGCTTACAGGAAGGACGATAACAACGCTTACATTGTTCAATGTTATATCAATAAACAGAAATTAAGTCAAGATTCTGGATGTAGCTACTGTTGGTTTATTTAACTCTATCGAACACTCTAGAAAGTCCTGTCGTTCATATTATTAATAGTCTATGATAAAAAAAGAAATCTCTTGGCTGCGCGCCTCCCTCTCCCTCCTTCCCCACACTTCGGCCCATAATATATCGTTTGACCTATTTTTCTCCCAGTAACCTCACTTGTGACCTCTTTGCATGTGATTTTAATATGTTCGTTTGCCTTATAACGCAGAGTATCTGTTTACGTATTTGATAAAATTCGACCAGGAACAATACGCAGTAAAGATTTCCGTCTGACCATAACGTCTTCCTAACTTCCACAGCCTCTGAGGAAAAGCTGCAACTGCCAGTACAGCCCCACATGTATCTACAGTCCTATTCATGACCTGATATAGGAACTGTTGTGCTGCACCACCTGCTATACCACATTTTAAGTACGGGTTCTCCCACTCCGACCCTCGCACACAAATTCTCAGCTCAGTTTGCTTCTCCTCAACTGCGTTCTACTTTATCTGATCTGTGCTCCCTGATTTACACGACAGTGATAATTTTCCTATCCTACTTACTTCTCATACGTATTCTCGACCCCCTCGTAGCCCACGCTGGCAGTTTGAACTGGCGAATTGGGTCATTTACTCACGTCAGACTGTGTTTAGTGATGAACCATCTCCTTCGTACTCCGTTGCTGAACTATTACAAATATTTTTTTCCTCGGTTTTAACAGCCTCGATTATAATCCCTCAAATCTCAGGTAGGCACCCTCAGAAATGTGTACATTAGTGGTCTGCTACTTGTGTCCGTGCAGTGCGTTTATAGCGTGCTGCATGGGGCTGATATTGTTACAACAGGACCGCAGAGCAACTCCTTGATTTTAAAGGGACGAGAGCGGTCGCCCGATGCGTCATCCAAGAAGCACTTGTTGGCAGGATTGATTTTATCGTTACTTCGGCTTCCTCTATGAGTGCAGTTTGGAAAAAAGTACAGAAACTGAGTGGTAAATACTCTCCAGACCCAGATTCCGTTCTTAGAGTTACCGATGTCACAATTGCGAACCCTCTTGAAGTTGCCACAGAAACTGGAAATCATCTACTCCGTATCTCTCAGGGGCTCCATCCGTGCTCCTCTTTTTTTTCCTCCAAGTCTGCCAAAGAGTTACTATATTTAGACTTTTCCTCTAGCAGAGAGTCTTATAGTTTGCCTCTTGCGTTTTTAGAACTAGTCAACACTAGCCGATCATCGGCCGCTGGGCCTGATGGCATTCATATTCGTATGCTTTTCAGCATTTACATCCGTCAGACCAGTTAAATCCTTTTAATTGTATTTGGTCGCAAAGCGTTCTTCCCAAGCTAGGAAAAACTGCCGTTGTTCTGCTTTTTCGTAAACCAAGAACTCGCGTCATGATGCCTCACACTATCTTCCCATAACTCTTACCAGTTCAGTTTTCACGTGAATGGATCGTCTAGTAAATAGACGTTTGGTGTGGTATTTTGAGACACACAATAGTCTCTTTACTAGCCAATTTGGCTTTCGTAAGAGCCGCTCCACTATTGACCCATTACTCCCCTGAGGTGCCTATGTTTATAATGCCTTTGCTAGTAATTACTCAAGTTATCGCAGTCTTTTTTCATCTTTAAAAGGCATGTGACAATACTTGGAGACACAACATCTTGGCCCAAGCTCCCTCCTTACGCCTCCGAGGTAATCTACCACGTTTCCTTAAAATCTTCTTATTTGAGAGATATTTCCGTGTTCGGGCTAATTTACTTTTCCCGGACTTTGTCGAAGCTGAAGGTGTCCCTCAAGGTTGTGTACTTATTACCACTCTTTTTCTACTAGCTATAAATGATATGTCCTCGTTTCTACCATCAGATATTTGGTCATCACTTAATATTGTTGACTTTGCTATAGCTTGTGCAGAAGCCGACTGTCGCCTAGTAGCAGCCTCACTCTAGAATGCTGTCAACCGTGTTTCCATTGGGCCATTACTCATTGGGTTTAAAATTCTGGTGCTAAAACGCACCAAATTACTTTTACCAGATGTTCTGTTGTCTCTGATTTTCAGTTGTACCTGTATGGGTCCCATATCCCCACCGTCAAATTTCTCGGCTTTTTGTTTGATTGCCAGCTGTCCTGGAAACCTCACATTACTTCCCTGAAAGCAGGTTGCCATAGCCGGCTAAACCTCCTTAAAATCCTCGCTCATCTTTCGTGAGGGGCGGATCGTTGAAATCTCCTTGGTCGGCATTCAGCCATTAAGTTCATCAAAATTAGAGTATTGTGACTAGTTATATTCAGCGGCCTCTCCTGCAACTCCTACACTTGAGCCTACCCATCATCAGAGAATACGTTTATGTCTAGGTACTCGCTCCTTCCCTGTCGAGAGCCTATATACTGAGGCGAATGTTCCGTCCTTGAACGATCAACGTGATACCAGTTGCCTCTCTTATTTTGTACACTCATGACCTTCACGATCTTTCTACATACAGGATACAAGCGGACGTTAGTAGAGGCCCATTATTTGTTCGTCACCACTGTTTACTCAGTCCTTTTTCTCTTTGTCTCAGCTCGTTATTGAATTCTCTTCAGTTGCTTCCTTTATGTATTCCTCTAGCACTCTAAGTTTTCTCTTCCACCTTGGGAGGTTCAGACAGTTCGTGTCTGTTCATCCTCACTGCCAGGCGCTAGAGCTCAAATACCTACAGTTGCTTCTCGCTCCTTTTTTCTTAACCCCTTTCGGTCTCATTCTCATGCCGTTTCAGTTTACACTGATGGTTCTAAATCCTCTGACGGTGTGAGGTTTGTGGCAGTCTCCCCGGACAGTGTTGTGCGAGGTCAGGTAGCATTTTGACAGCTGAACTGTACGCAGCTCTCATAGCAATTAACCTTATTGCGTTCAGGCCTACCTTAACATTTGTGGTAGTCTCAGATTCCTTTAGTGCTTCGCAAGCTATCAAAAATTTAATTCGACTCATCCCCTAGTTCTTAATATACAACTTTGGTTGAGCTGCATTTCTAGCAAAAACGAAGAAATCGTTTTCTAAATTGAGACACTTATGCAGTATATGGGAATCTTTATTGAAGAAACGTTTCGCCACACAGTAGCTTCATCAGTCCAGTACAAAGTAGAAATGGGTAAGGAGAGGAGGAGATTGAGGTAATCAGTCCCTCAGCCTGGAATCGATGTGTTCAGTCCATCACTCTTGTAGGAAGTATAGCACATGGCCAGAGAGGTGGCTTATATACTGCAGTCAGGTGAGTCGAAGCAGGAGGAGGCGGGATCACAGTGGGACTTGCCACTAGTGTAAGTAGGTCGTCGTCATCATCACGTCTGTCAGACACTGCAACATCATGGGATCTTGGTACAAAGACTTCTTCAACGCTTGTCCAACCTTTGGACGACGACCTACTTACACCACTGAAAGGTCCCACTGTGATCCCGCCTCCTCCTGCTTCGACTCACCTGATTGCAGTATATAAGTCACCTCTCTGGCACTATGCTGTACTTCCTACAAGAGTGATGGACTGAACACATTGATTCCAGGCTGAGAGACTGATTACCTCAATCTCCTCCTCTCCTTACCCATTTCTACTTTGTATTGGACTGATGAAGCCACTGAGTGGCAAAACGTTTCTTCAGTAAAGATTGCGATATGTTGCATAAGTGTCTCAATTCTTCAACTTGTCGGTTTTCAAAACCATTCATCACATCGTTTTCTGCCGGATCCCTGATCACGTTGGTGTTCAGGGCAACGAGCAGGTGGACTCTGCTGCGCGGTCAGCGGTACTTGACCTCCCAGTTTCATATTGAGGTATTCCATTCTCAGACTATTATGCTGTAATCTTTAACCACCTTCGCAACCGATGGCAACATCGTTGTCTGAGGTAATTCATAACAAATTACTTTCTATCAAGCTGAGTTTAGGATCCGTGGTTGGGAGACTAGGCTTTCCTGTCTTCGTCTTTGCATTGGGCACACACGTCTCACTCATGTGTATCTAACTGAGAGGCGCCCAATTCCACTCTGTGCAAATTGGACTGCCCTGTCTGTCAGTGAGCACTCAGAATTTACGTCCGACGTCGTCACTGCTTGAACACTCTTTCTTTATCTTCCCTCCTCGCTGACGGCTCCACCTTTGACAAAAACTCCCTCTTTGAGTTTTGGACAACAGATTCATTACACAAACTCTCATTATACTTCCTTTAGCACTCCTCACCGTCGTCATACTCTCCATCCTTGCTAGTCTCAGATCAAGCATATTAAACCCTACACCTGCAGCCCTGTATGACCCTTTTGGGTTTAGCGCTTTGTTTTGACTTTAATAATAATAATCAGGTGCATGCAGGAGGAATTTTGTCTTCATCATAGCTGGAAAGAGCGCACAATAATTTGGTGGATATGATTTTTCTGTTGATTTACAGACTGGTCAACTAAGTGTAACATAAACTCTGCCATGTTATTGTCAATTCCTGGAAAATCCTTCCAGCTTCTTGACAGTTTGATGTCAGGCTGAACTTTCTTGAAAGTTGTTCCTTCATAAGCTTAGTGCTGAGACTTTAAGGTTGTCTGGAATATAAACATCTCCAACAACGTCCACTTTCTGCACGCTCAGCAGCTAATGCTTCACATAGGGAAGGAACACTTTCCATAAGTATTCTTTCAGTGTTTTTGAAGTTCCTCTTTTAATCATGCTAATGACTGCTGCACAGCCGATCAATATTGTATTCACGACAGTAATATCTGTGGGAAATGGACAGGCATCTGTTAGGCAGCGAAACTACTCTTGACGTATCATTTTGAAGTTGTCCACTGGGAGACGGAGAGAGTGAAAATGCATGATTTTCACACTACGAGAAGAGGCTGTAGGTTTCTTTGAGCGAACCGACTTATTGTTATTTTACACAACTCGAGCAGGTGGACAGCTTAAGGAGGAAGAATGTTTTTCTTCTTAGTCAACTGGAGGCTCCGTTATCTTATCCAAGCGCTCAGATTCATATTTTTATAATGTTCCTTTACAATATTCCGTATGATTCCGACTGTTTCTAATACTTGAAGGTAATCAGTTTCATGTGAACCTAAGACAAACCAGTCTTTATTGGTCTCCATCAATGGGTTCCCCATTTCTTAAACAGCACCTCCTCCCCCCCACACCCATGATTCCTCACTGAGTGAATTTTCATAACTTTGGTTCCATTTTTCCTAATGGGAATACTGTACACCACACTGCTTGGCTTTCATGGGTTAACCTAACTTATTAAAGTAATTAAAATGTTAATTATTTCAGTCATGGTTTTAACTTGATTTTTCTGGGGAGTCTGGTATACTACATGGGAAGCGTAGAAGGTCGAAGACAAACGGCTATAGACTAGTACCGTTTATTCGGAGAAATGGATTACACAGGTGGACAGAATGAGGGCCGCTAAAATCCGACCAGGGGGAGGTGTTGACGGAAGATCAGGTAGGCGCAGAGTGAACATTTGATAGGGCCACGTAGGTCTACCTCGGTGTCCGATATCTGGTGTCTCATTCTTCAACTTGTCTGTTTTCAAAACTATTTATCAAATCTGTCAGACACTGCAACATCATGGGAACTTGATACAAGGAATTTTTAAATACTTGTCCGACCTTTGGACGATGATCTACTTATACTAGTGGATGGTTCCGCTGTGATCCCGCTTCCTCCTGCTTCCACTCACCTGACTGCAGTACATAAACCACTTATCTGGCCATATACTTGGCTGAATCAACATATCGATTCCAGGCTGAAGGACTGTTTACCTCAAACTACTCCTCTCCTTGCACCTTTCTTCTTTGTATTGGACTGATGAAGCCACTGTGTGGCGAAACGTTCCCTCATTATTGAAGATACCCATATGCTGCATAAGTGTCTCATTTTTCATCTGGTCGGAACTTTAGCAAATAGGCCTAGACCAGTAACTCTCTTTCTCTAGTGGGAATGTGTGAAAGAAGTATGTAGACTGTCTACATCATTATTCAGAATGTGAGTTTATTATTATATTTTTTAATGGTTCTAACAAATTTTTCACAGATTATTCCTTAGGAAAAAGGCTTCAAAATTATTATATCCTTCAGAACCAAGAAACACCGTTAACAAAGCAGTTCTTCATTTCTCAATAACTTATACACATAAAACAACTTTTCAATCAAAAATACGTTAAAACAGCTATTAACAGAGTTTTATCCCAGGTGATATGTATATAATTAAGCCTAAATACACAACTTAATATTGTATATTCCATGCCTGTTATCCTGTCGTCCTGTGTAGATTACAAATGACACTGTCATAGCAATAATGTAATATATATGTTGGTTAAACTAAGTATAAGCTTGAGGACACTTGCGGAGGTCTAGTAGGAAAAACAGAGCACTGGATAAACTACGATTAAGCTTCATGCACCAACATTGTAAAGCCACAGACAACATTATAGACGCCAGCTCAGTTACTGTAGTCATTGTACAACATTAGAGACAAGATTTTCGTGAGACTATCAATGGTTAGGCTTCTCAGATCTGGGGAATCTTCCTCTGATGACACGGAGTGGTCTCGCAACTTCTTCGCTAGGATTGCGCCCCACATTTATAAATCCGAGTCCTCCATCTTGTCCCTGGAACATCGTGACCTCTTCCTTTCGGCAGAAGCCATGTGTCTGTCCGCGTACGTCTGACTTCTGTGTGTGGAGTTGAAGTTGTTGTTGTAGGTTTGCCGGTACTTCCAGCCCGGGTCTTCTCCAGATGGCCTCCCGGGCGGGGGGTGTCGTTCATCTTCTTTCTTCTGTATTCTTTCTTGGGACCCTCCGGTTGAAGGGTGACTTCTTCTTCTGTCTTGCGGTGACTCCCCAAGTGGGAAGTGTCTTCTCGTTTAGCATCTTCAGCAGCATAGGAGGGCGGAGGCAACAATTACAGGGTTCGTTTTGGAGCCACACCCCAGCTTTAGCAGGCAGCAAAGTGCTGGGGAAACTTGTCTTCACGGTGATTGATCATTGACAGTCCTGCTAGGTGAGGGTACCGTCTTCGGCAGCCCCATTCTGGAGAGTCCTGAATTTCTTCCTTGTGGTGTAGTCGAGTACCACAAAGCGGTGACTTTTTGAGAGTAGGTTGATCAGGGATTCAGTGGTGAATGATCGAGTTGAGTCGCAGGTGAACTTGACTGTCCCGTTGTGGAGGCGTTGAATAATTTCTGGATTGTACATTGCGTTCTCATTCTGGTTGGATGTGTAGAAGTATACACCAGGCAAGAACTGAACTTCTTGTGAAGGAGTGGCTGTAGTACGTAGGGATGCATCCCAAGGCTCTTGTGTTTTAACCTTCTTGGCTGGTGGCTGAGACGATTGAGGTGAGGCGCCTGATTGGTCTGTTGTGACGGAGGTGGAAGCAGGTGCTGGTGGACTCTCATTGGTGGAATCGGTCGGCGTCTCAGTGGTCTCTGATTGGTCCATCTCTGTGTCGGGAGGAAGGTGTGGTAGCAGTGGAGCAGCGGTAATGTTGACGACATTTGCAGTGGATTTTATGATCTCTGTGGAAGGTGGAGATGCAGGGAATGTGAAACCAGGCATGTTTGAGCTTGAAGAGTTCGTTGACGGTGGTGTTGAAGGAACCAGGTTCAGCTACATTCTGCACATGAGCATACATGAATCTTGGTGGAGTCGCCAGCAAGACCTGGCGATGAAGTGGTAGATGCAGCTTGCGTGGCTTGAAGAATCGTGGTAGTATCTGCTTGAAGCTTGGTAATAGCAGCATATGTAGTCGCTTGCGCAGTGTTTTTTGTTGTTGTTGTTGTTGTTGTTGTTGGAGTTGTTTCTTAAGTATATCTCGTCTGGTTGGGCACTTGGCAGCAAGAGTATGGTGATCATTCTTGCAGTTCAAGCATTTAGGTGGAGAGTCAGTAGTGCACGTCTTGCAGTCATAACCTTCTTGGCCGCAGGTGGAGCAGAACTTCTTATTCTTGGCAGGGCAGTCTTTGGTGGTATGTAGGTATGAATAACAGTTGGAACACTGTGAAATTTGATGGAATTTTTCTGCTTCGATGAAGGCTGGATTGATGTGGAAGTAGTGAATAGCCAGTCCCTCAGCGAGAGCTCTGGCTGCCATGTTGACGTCACTAAAGGTGACCTTCAGCATGGAAAAGGCATTGGGTATTTTGATAATGAATTCCACCTTGGCCCAAGGGCTCTGTTCTTCAATGGACGACTTGATTTCTTCGGTAGCCTTTGCAGTGATGAGCTTGTCGAGTCTCTTGAGGAACACAGTTCTCCTGGCCCTCAGAGCTGGGGAAGTGAAGACAATAAATCCACGATCTCGTAGAGTGGTTGTAGCAGTGGTGGTAATGAGTTTTTCAGTCTCGATGTCGTCAGTACAGACGACAACGAAGGCCTCTTTGAGCGACAGAATCGCATTAAACTTGACTTGCAGTCTGCCACTGACGACAGCTGCAAGTGACGGAGTCATTGACTGTCTCACTCTCTGGTTTGATCTTTACCCTGTTCGAGAAGTGCATCGTGAAGTGTGGTCTCGTCTGCTGTGAAGCAATTTAGTTGAAGTGACAGGATGGAGCCTTATATGCCGCCAGGAGGTGAGATGTAGGCCACAGGTAGAGGTAAGAATGTAATCGTTGGGAGGTCACGTCCCTCTGAAATCCTGCCATTCTCACTAGTAGAAGTTTTCCAAGTTGTTTTCTGTTCTGTACCATGATACCATTGTGTTGCAGTGTCTGAGAGTGAATATTAAAATGGTATAAAATACCGACAGGTTGTTAGGTAAGACACATATGCAACAGTTAGGTATCTTTATTTCGAAACGAGGGTTTAATTTCCAGTCCCCAATATTTCAGGCAATTACATAGATTATTTTTATCATCACAGGACGTCCGCTGGTACGAGCCATGGGTTCCCTGTCTGCAGTGGCCGGGGAAACCTTCACTGTGAAGTGTCCAGTGGCTGGTTACCCAATTGCTTCCATTACCTGGTCTAAAGGTGAGGCTCACGCACTCTATCACGTATTCTCGCACGCAATCTTTTATGCACGCGGTCACGCATACACCCTCTCACGCACCTTAGCGCACACACTACATTCTGTCTGATCTCTGTATCTTTCGATTATAGCACTTCCGTATACTTTACCTGCTATACTCAACAGATATTTTTTTCCTGTAAGTCTTGAAATCGTGTCTCCTTTCTTTCACGTTCCATTCCTCTTCTCATGTGTACATTAAATAATTCAACTAATCTCTTCAAATCTTCATCTTCGCTTGCTTTCAGTTTTCAGCATTGTCACGTACCTCTGTATATATATTCATATATTGTACAATATGTTTTTTCACATAATACTACGAATTTTGTAGCATGTATGTTATAGCGTGAGATGTGCCTCTGTCGTGGTCTTTAACGAAGTCTCCCCTGCTTTAATAACTAATATTTGCATCTAATCATTAATGATATATTACGCTTTATTATTATTATTATCCAAACTGTGTGCTAAACTCACTTGGCTCATAGACCACTACAGGGCGTATGAACTGTGTAATATGCTTGATCTGAAACTAACAAGGATGGAGAGTATAACGGAGGTAGAGTTAGTAAGGGCGGTGAGCAGTGCTAAAGGAAGACTAATCAAAGTTTGTACAATAAATCTGTTGCTGTCAAAGATGAAGTCTTCAGTCAACGGCGAGGCTGTCAAGTACAATCGTTTACCTGTAAAAATCTGTTTTAGATGTGCCATATTTCTCCCCACATAACTGGGGAGAACTCTGGCACATCTAAAACATACATTTATTGATGTGCTTCGAAGATATATATGTGCCTATAGGAACAGCAGGTCTCCGATATTGTCCCTCCTTCAGTGCCACCGACTCGGCGCCTCCACTCACACCTCGCCACCTCCACTCACACCTCGCCACCTCCACTCACACCTCGCCGCCTCCACTCACACCTCGCCACCTTATATTAAGAACATATTGTTCTTGAATATTGATTAATACAAGAATTTCAAGCCAGTAAACCTAGCTTATCTAATGTTTGTGAAATATATCTTTATTAAAAATTGAGTGACTTAACTCAAGTAATTTTTTGTGTACTACTATGTAACACAGAGGTTCAGTTACATTGTGAAGAACAAAAGTGAAGAACATATGAATTACTTAACAAGATATTATATTGGTGATATGTCATAACGCCTCCCTATCGGCAGGTACACTAATATTGGCCAGTACATAACTACCTTACCTGTTGTGTGAGTAAAATCGCACCGGGAGGCTAACACAATTATTGTTGTACACGTGGTAGCCATTATCACCGGGTCCAGTGTTATCTTCATTATCAACCTTATTATTACCAGATTACAATGTATCTGAACGCTTCCAGATGCATCTTATATTTATTCACTTCGTGGTTCCCAGTTCTTGCCGATACACCTACATCGGCCTCGATGACCCACGATCAAATTCTGCCACAATCACCAGTTAATATACACGTTCCACCATTTTCGATTACTCCGTCACTGAACGTTTTAACTTTTGCATTAATTTACAGTTAGGGATACTCCCAGGAGTGTAGCACATTTTCCTTATTAGAATATTAATTTCCTCTAAATTACAACAATTTTTCCCTCAATCAACTTTTTACAGTATATAAGGAAAATATAGGTAATATAGGTATGTGACTTAATATTTTTCAAAAAATTGCACTGAAGACACATTTAATAATAATAAACAATTCTTACACACAGATCGACACCAAACCTAACCCTTCTAGGGTAGGGTAGGTGCCTGAGCCCGAGCCCGAGCCTTTAGCTCATAAGACTGTCATTCCCATTAGCCCCCTTGTGGCGGGGATGGCAGACCAGAGAGGCCTAGCTTGTGGCTAGGCCTGGGGACAGTTGGTCCCAAAGATGAGGAGGTACTTGTGCCTCCTCCCATGGGAGACTTAGGTCTCAGACACTCCCTAGAGCAGTGGTTCCCAAACTGGGGGTAAATTACCCCCTGGGGTAATTTAACCATTTTTGGGGGGTAATGGAGGGGTGACAGAAAAAAAGTTATGAATTCTGAAAATCAAGAAAACAATGCGGTACCCGGTATGAGGATTATTGTTAACTTTGTCTTAGTATATAAAGTTGTAAAGTAAACCTATTATAAGTAAGTAATAAAGTTAACCCAAATAACAATAAACATCAAAAACTAATATACAGTATTAGAAAAGAAGAAATATATAGCTAAGTGTGTGGAAACCCAAAAGTATTTTGACGAGTATGCTTCAGGACAAAAGTCACTCAGTAGCCCAGATCGACCTGTCCAGTACGCGTCACTCACTTCCTGAGGCTGCCTCTATTTCACACTGTCAGTTTATCTGTGAGCATCAGCCGAGGTAGACATAAGCTGGTATGTATGTGTACTGCCCTGTGCAGTATATAGTTAGTATTTACCCACTGTTACTGTGAATTTGTAGCTATTATTAATTTTATATATAATGTATGTGTGGTTCTTACGTTTTCAATGGTTTTGCTAGGATTAGCAGAGTATGCGAGGCTGTATACGTTCACGTTTAGCCATATATATCAATAATAACAACATTTTGTGAAAGGGGTAACATGCTTTATGTGGCATGTTAAATTGGGTAACAAGCTGAAAAAGTTTGGGAACCACTGCCCTAGAGGGAGCCAAGGCCGGGCCACCACTTGGAAAAGGCCCGGGCCGGGAGAATACCGGCTAATCTTTAATAATAATAATAATCTTACACACAAATTATGGGAAAATTGCCAAAAATTTCCACACTTACCTTAGCCTGTCTGGCTGCAGGTGTGTGTGTGTGTGTGTGTGTGGGATGATGAGGTAAAGAGTGATAAGAGAGAAATATTAGCATAAGAGGTTATTTACAAAGCAGAATGATACAAGGAGGAAGGAGTATATGGAGAGGAAAGAGACATAAGGGAATGTAAAAAGAGAGCAAATGAGAGAGTGAGTGAGGTGCTGTCCATAAATTTTTGATAAGAATAAGAAAAGGTTTTTCTAGCGAGATTAATAATTTGAGAAAACCTATGAAACTGTTGGGAATTATTAGATGGGAATTAGGAGGTATCGGGAAAATGAAGGAAATTTTTCTGAGGAACTGTTAAATGTTGACGAAGAAAGGGAAGCTGTGATTTCATGCATTGACCAGGGAGGTATAACATCTTTTAGGATTGATGTGAGTGTGGATGAAGTGCGTGACACTGTGGGTAGAATGAAAAGGAAAAAAAGCAGCTGGGATTGATGGGATCAAGACACAAATATAATAAAAGCAGGTGGGAATATAGTTTTTGGGGTGGTTAGTGCATTTATTCAATAAATATATGAAAAGGGGAAAGGTACCTAGGGACTGGCATAGAGTATGCACATTTTCTTTGTACAAAGTCAAAGATGACAAAAGAGAGTGTAATAGTTATAGAGGAATAAGCCTGTTGAGAATACCTGGCTAGGTGTATGATGAAGTTATTATTGAAAGAATTAAGAGTAAGACGGAGAACAGGATCGCAGATGAGCAAAGAGGCTTTAGGAAGGGTAGGGATGTGTCGACCAAGTATTTACAGTGAAACATATAACAAGGGATTGAAGTTCACGTTTCATTTATGGATTTAGAAAAGGATTATGATAGGGTGGATAGGGGAGCAATGTGGTAGATGTTGCAGATATATGGAATAAGTGGTAAGTAACTGAAAGCAGTTAATAGTTTTTATGAGGATAGTGAGGTTCAGGTGGCTAGTACATGTAGGAGAGAGAGAGAGATTATTTTCCAGCCTTAGGCAGGGATGCGTGATGTCACCTTGGCTGTTTAATATATTTATAAATGGATTTGTAAGAGAAGTGAATGCAGGGGTGTAGGGTAGAGGTGTGGTGTGGAAAGATAAAGAATTTAATAAAAAGTGAGTTGTCACAGTTGCTTTTTACCGACGACACTGTGTTTTGGGGTAATTTTGTTGAGGAGTTGCTAAGGTTCGGTAACGAATTTGGAAGGCTATGTAAACTAAGGGACTAAGTGAATATAGGAAAGAGCAAGGTAATGAGGATATACAAAATTTAAATAACGAAAGACTAGGTATCAGATTGGAGGGTGAAAGTATGGAGGAAGTTAATGTGTTCAGATATCTGGGAGTGGACTTGTGAGCAGATGGGTTTATGAAAGACGAGATGAATCATAGAACTGATGAGAAGAAAAAGGTGAGTGGTGCACCGAATCATTTGTGTAAACAAAGAACGTATTCCATGGCGGCAAAAAGGGGAATGAATGTTTAGTGATACCAACACACTTATATGGATGCCGCAAGGAGGAGGCAGGAAGAAGTGGAAATGCCGTGTCTGAGGGCAATGTTTGGAGTGAATATTATGCAGAGTCCGTAGCTTGGACATTAGAAGGAAGCGCTGGGCTGAAGAGGAGTTGTTGTTGAGATTGGTCGGATATTTAGGGAGGACGAAGCAAAATAATATGACT
>NW_027195178.1:125000-297681 GCF_038502225.1 Cherax quadricarinatus
ATCTTGTGTGAGACACGAGGCTTTGAGGGCTTGAACAATGGTGAAACCACACGGGATGAATCAACCTTGGACCTCCATGTACCAACAAAATTCTGAACATATGGAAATAAATATTCCCAATTTCAGAGCTCATGATTATAAATAAAGCTGGGCATGATGCCTTAATTTATAAAGATTCCTTAGTCACACAGCATTCTCTTTCTCAAAATATGTTGATTTCTCCGTTTACGAATCCACTGGTGTAGCCTGTAGTGACGTTGTTGTCATGCAGATTGATGGTTCTGCATGACAGCCTTCCACTCTTCGACTCCTTCACTTTTCAGACCCAGATATTTGCTCTACTTTTTACACTCAAGTTTGTCCATATATTCCATCGATGCCCTTAACTCCGTAAGTATCATCCGCGATATTCTTCCAGAAGCCAAACACTTCAGTTCAATTATAAACTGAAATCAGAATGCACCTTCTGTGAATTCCCTCTCACAATGGTCTTCAAATTCATAACAGAACTAATGAATTGGCCAAGGCCAAGGAAGAAGCACTACACAAATAATCCACACCTGGTTAGACTTGGACCATGGACAAATCACAGTGAAGTGAGAAGGTAAGAATTACAGAATACATGCGAGAGAGGGCAGAGGAAGAAGACTGAGGGACGGATCATCTCAAACCACCGCTCCACTTATACTGTCTTCAGGACTGTAATCACCTCTTTATTCGTTTGATGAAATCTAGTGACCAGGCAGAAATATTTCGTCTGAAAAGATACTTCAGTGTTGCTCATGTATCTTATTCATCAACTTGTCGGTATTATATACTGTTTATATGATGCACACACAGACATTTTTCAGCCTCCTAATTTATATACTGTGATGTACGTAACTCTTCGAAAAGTGTATAACAGAGATGTATTTAATTCTCAGCTCATAGAGCAATTTGTAACTCAGGGGCGTATCTACGGAAAATAGTGGCTGTGGCAAGCACTGAAAATGTACCCGTGTCCAATCATCTGACACCCGTTTCTTAGATAACTTTACCATAAAATCAGCTTAAAAACACAAGTCAAGCTCTTTTGTCTTTTAATTAACAAATTATGGCATTAACTGAAAATTACAACTGACCTTCGTTGCTTTCACCGATGCAAATTGGACTGTGATGTGCTCAAATTCAGCGTTTTTTTTAGTTTTTTTTCTTTCTACACTCAGCAGAGCAAGATCACACAGTCTACCTTGACCCATGGAGGCTCTTATATAGGAAAGTTTGAACTTTCTGAATGATCTCTCACAGCGGGCAATGGAAACTGCGATGACTAGCCTTATCTGAACAGTAATGTGAAGACTGGGGAAGACACTCTCATTTCCATGCTGAACAATAAATTCAAGAAGCTCTTCAGGTCTTGATATTTTCCTGTTGGCCCAACTTGATAGCAACATTCTGCAATCTAAAATTTGTTCATATAGCTGCTGTCCATCAACAGAGCTGCACATTTCGCCCAAATTTTCGCACTTCTTCTTTAGGTCGTTACTATCAGCGCCGTAACACAGTCTCTCGATCGAGAAGCAACCCAAACTTGACGTCACCTCACCGAGAGAACCTTTGATCCATTCATCTGTGAAGACGGTCGAGTGTTTCCTTCATGACTCTTTCCATTTCCTCATTGGCTGTCAACCCAACGTATTTCGAGTTCTCATCAGCCACATGTTTCTTGCGTCTGTTTACTTGCGTCTGTTTACTTGCGTCTTTTTACTTCCGTCTTTTTACTTGCGTCTTTTTACTTTCTGCGTCAATATTTCATTCTTGACAGAGACCGTGTCTTTCTTCCAGTGACTCATTGATCAACACTTCTCTTTCATAATTAAAATGATCTCGAAGGGTTTCAAATCCAGGGCAGCATCGTGGAAGTTCATCTTGCAGCCTCTTTTGAATACTGTTAATACAAATGAGTACTTTCTTCCAAAATCGTAGCAAAATCAGACAATCGTAAGTCAACACGCGGTTATACAGCTGCCTCACGTCACTTCTTGTTTCACTGGTCTCGTTGTCATTGTCATGTTCTGGATAACTTGAAGAATCTCTTCAAGGTCCTTCTCGACGGGCTTCACTGCTTCTGACTTTGCACTCCACCTGATGTTGGACTCCGACTTACCCACAGGCATTGCGTTTTGAGTTTTTCCCAGCGCTGTATTGAATGAGAGAACAACAAGGAGAGAGGTTCGACGGTTCCAAAAAACGTGACCATCAATGGTTGATCATCAAGTGGTTTAACAAACTAGCCATCCTAGTGCTTCTCACCCATGATAGTCAGAGACAGATCATATATCTGAAGAAAATTCTTTGTTTCACTATCCGACGATGGTTTGTCTGACTAATAGAAACTGCGAAGTGGCTCCCCCCTTCAAGTGGCTCCCAGGACACATGTCATACCTTAGGTACGCCACTGAACTCAGTGTATACATGAAGAAGTATGTAACTTAATGTCTATATAAAGAGATGTGTGTAATTATGAGCGTATGTTTAGCGATGTGTTTAACTCTCAGTTTATAAGCACTGAAAGGTGTGTAACTCTTACTGTATTTACACTGACAAGTGCTTAACTCTCTGTGCCTATACAATGGGAACTTAAAATAACGATTTTGTAGGTAATTAAGTTGTAATTAATGATGCACATTACACAAATAACCCGCACATAGAAGAGAGGAGCTTACGGACCGAAACGTCGTCGTAAGCTCCTCTCTTCTATGTGCGGGTTATTTGTGTATTGTTCCAGTCACGGTATTGATGCACATAGCTCATGAATGGTATACAGTACCGACAAGATGAAAATTAGACACATGTGCAGCATTTAGGTATCTTTATTGTAGACGTTTCGCCATCCAGTGGCTTTATCAATACAAATTCCAGGACATAATTTGAAGACAGTAGAACTATATACAAAAGCTGTGTCTAATTTTCATCAGTGACTAGTGTAGTCACTTGCTTACCTCAGAAAGCTCACTGACTGTCCGTGGGTTAAAAATACAGTAAGGTTAAAAACTATGATTAGATTCTTGGAAAATCCCAGTATATATTCACTGGGAGACATAACCCACTCGATGATTTGAACACTTCGTTTATACACACGTAAATATATTTTATGAACGAACAGGAATTCTGGCGACCACATTGTATACACACAGAGATGTGTTTTTGTATCAGCCAGTACCGCCTGTTGCTTAACCCATAACCACCTGTTGACTCAACGAACACCACCTGTTGCCTCACCCAACACCACCTGTTGCCTTACCCACTCAGCCTTACGTCACTCAGCACCGCCTATTGCTTCACCCAGCACCACGTGTAGCCTCGCCCAGCTGCTGCCTCACCAACACCACCTGTTGCCTCACCCAGCACCACCTGTTGGTTTACCCAGCGCCACCTGTTGAGTCACCCAGCACCACCTGCTGCCTCACCCAGACCACCTCTTGCCTCACCCAGCACCACCTGTTGCCTCACCTAGTAGTTCCTGTGGCATAACCTTCCACCTGTTTACTCATTCAGTATCATCAGTTGCCTCGCTTAGCACTACCTGTTACCTCACCATCTGTTTACTCTCAGTTCACCAGCTTTTTCCTGAACTAGAACCACCTTTGCCCTAAACCAAAACCACCTGCATCCTGAAGCAGAACTACCTGTGTCCTAAACCAGAACCACCTGTGTCCTAAACCAGAACCACCTGCATCCTGAAACAAAATCATCTGTGTCCTAAACCAGAACCACCTGTGTCCTAAACCAGAACCACCTGCATCCTGAAACAAAATCATCTGTGTCCTAAACCAGAACCACCTGTGTCCTAAACCAGAATCACCTGTGTCCTAAACCAGAGGTCTGTATCCTGCACCAGAAGCACCTGTGTCCTGCACCAGAACCACCTGTGTCCTAAACCAGATCCTCCTATGTCCTACACCAGAACCACCTGTGTCCAGAACTAGAACCACCTGTATACTGAACCAGAACCACCTGTATCCTGAACCAGAACCTCCTGTGTCTTGAACCAGAACCACCTGTATCCTAAAACGAGCGTCACATGTATCTTGAACCAGAACCACCTGTGTACTGAACCAGGCAATTTATTGCCTAACGGAGCATCATGTCTGTCCTGAACTACCTGTTGTCTCAACCACCTGTTGCCTCAACCACCTGTTGCCTCAACCACCTGTTGCCTCAACCAGGAATGTTATTCACCTAATTCTACTTCATAATTCACATAGAGCCACCTGCTAATTATTCTCCAGCCAGCTGTGTGGTGCACCAGACAGCTGTGTGGTACAAGAAACAGCTGTGTGGTACAAGCAGCTGTGTGGTACAACAAATAGAGGTATAGCACACCAAACACCTGTGTGGTACAACTAAATGCTGTGTGGTACAACAGACAGCTGTGTAGTACAAAATACAGATGTGTGGTACAATAAACAGATGTGTGATACAACAGACCGATGTCCGGTACAACAAACCGATGTGTGGTACAACAAACCGATGTGTGGTACAACAAACCGATGTGTGGTACAACAAACCGATGTGTGGTACAAAGTTGTGTGGTACAACACAGTTGTGTGGTACAACAAACAGCTGTGTGGTACAACAAACAGTTGTGTGGTACAACAAACAGCTGTGTGGTACAACAAACAGTTGTGTGGTACAACAAACAGCTGTGTGGTACAACAAACAGTTGTGTGGTACAACAAACAGTTGTGTGGTACAACAAACAGTTGTGTGGTACAACAAACAGTTGTGTGGTACAACAAACAGTTGTGTGGTACAACAAACAGTTGTGTGGTACAACAAACAGTTGTGTGGTACAACAAACAGCTGTGTGGTACAACAAACAGTTGTGTGGTACAACAAACAGTTGTGTGGTACAACAAACAGTTGTGTGGTACAACAAACAGTTGTGTGGTACAACAAACAGTTGTGTGGTACAACAAACAGTTGTGTGGTACAACAAACAGTTGTGTGGTACAACAAACAGTTGTGTGGTACAACAAACAGCTGTGTGGTACAACAAACAGTTGTGTGGTACAACAAACAGTTGTGTGGTACAACAAACAGTTGTGTGGTACAACAAACAGTTGTGTGGTACAACAAACAGTTGTGTGGTACAACAAACAGTTGTGTGGTACAACAAACAGTTGTGTGGTACAACAAACAGTTGTGTGGTACAACAAACAGTTGTGTGGTACAACAAGCAGATGTGTGGTACAACAAACAGTTGTGTGGTACAACAAGCAGATGTGTGGTACTACAGATGTGTGGTACAACAAACAGCTGTGTGGTACAACAAACAGTTGTGTGGTACAACAAACAGTTGTGTGGTACAACAAACAGCTGTGTGGTACAACAAACAGTTGTGTGGTACAACAAGCAGATGTGTGGTACTACAGATGTGTGGTACAACAAACAGTTGTGTGGTACAACAAACAGCTGTGTGGTACAACAGACAGCTGTGTGGTACAACAGACAGCTGTGTGGTACAACACTAACCACAATCTTCCTGATACAGGGGGACGTGTGCTGCCAATCAACCGTCGTCAGCGAGTGTCAGCTGAGGGAGTGCTGTCAGTCAGGCAGGTGAGCCGCCTTGCTGACCAAGGTGACTACACTTACACAGCCACCAGCAAGCAGGGATACCCCTCCTCCCAGACCCTGCAGCTGCGAGTCCTGGGTAAGCCAGAGTAGGAATACCTGACTCCTAGCATCATGGGTAAGACATTACAGGATACCTGACTTCTGGCATCCTGAGTAAGACAATACAGGGATACCTGACTCCTAACATCCTGGGTAAGACAGTACAGAGATACCTGACTTCTGGCATCCTGAGTAAGAAACTACAGGAATACCTGACTTCTGGCGTATTTGGTAAGACTGTACAGGGATACCTGACTTCTGGCATCCTGAGTAAGAGAGTACAGGGATACCTGACTCCTAGCATCCTGGGTAAGACAGTACAGGGATACCTGACTTCTGGCATCCTGAGTAAGACAGTACGGGGATACCTGGCTTCTATCATCCTGGGTAAAACGGTACAGGGATACCTGGCTTTTTGCAACCTGGGTAAGAGAGTGCAGGAATACCTTACTTCTAGCATCCTGCGTAAGACTATGTAGGGGTACCTGTCTTCTGACCTTCTGGGTAAGGGATACTTGACTTCTTGCGTATACCTGGTACCACGTATACCTGGCTTATAGAGTAATGGGTAAGACAGTGCAGGTATACCTGCTTCTGGCATTTTGGGTAAGACAGTAAAGGGATTCATGACTTCTGGTATCCTGGGTAAGACTGCAGGGATACCTAGCTTCTGGCGTCCTTGGTAAGACTGTACAGGGATACCTGGCTTCTGGCGTCTTAAATAAGACAGTGCAGGGACACTTGACTTCTTGCATCCTTGGTAAGACTGTGTAGGGATACCCGATTTCTGGCACCCTGGGTAAGACAGTTGAGAGATATCTGACTTCTAGCAATCTATGTAAGACTGTGTAGGTATACCTGACTTCTGGCGTTCTGGATAAGACACTACAGGGATACCTGACCTTGGCGTTCTGGGCAAATCAATGCAAGTATACCTGGCTTAGAGTCATGGGCAAGACAGTGCAGGGATACTTGGATTCTAGCGTCCTGGGAAAGATATTTCGGGGATACCTGACTTCTCGCCTCCTGGGTTAGACAGTGCAGGGATTCCTGGCTTCTAGGGTCCTGAGAAAGATAATGCAGGAATACCTTGCGTCTCGTATTCTGCCAAAGACAGTGCAGGGATACCTGCCTTCTTGGATCCTGGATATGACAGTGAAGGGATACCTGTATTCTAGAATTCTGGATAAGACAGAGTTGGGATACAGGGCTTCCCGGGTTTTGTGTAAGACAGTGCAGGGATACCTAGCTTTTCGGATCTTGTGAAAGTTATAGTAGTAGTAATACTAGTAATACTAGTAGTAGTAGTAAAAGTAGTAATAGTAGAAATAGTAGTAGTAGTAGAAATAGTAGTAGTAATAGTGGAAGTACTAGTGGTAATAGAAGTGGTAGTATTAGTGTTAGTGGTAGCAGTAGTAGTAGCAGTAGTAGTAACAGTAGTAGTTACATTAGTAGTAGCAGTAGTAGTAGCAGCAGTAATAGTAGTAGCAGCAGTAATATTAGTAGTAGTAACAGTACTAGTAGTAGTACTGGTAGCAGAAGTAGTGGTAGTGATAGCAGTATCAGTATTATGCTCACTCTCTCTCTCTCTCTCTCTCTCTCTCTCTCGAGAGAGAGAGAGAGAGAGAGCACTAAAGTCATATGTGCCCTACAGTACCTCGAGAATAGGAATTAAAACTGGGAAAGCGGGTGTATCTAATATAGTGGATCAAGAGCAGTTCCGCAGCATCAAGGAGTCTCCCTTGTCGGGAGAAGAGGAGGACGAGGAGGGTGGAAGCTGGCTTCGTACACTACTTAATTATTAATAAGGTGCCTTTTCACTTCCATAATTCCGGCGACCTTCCCACTCACATTATCACTGGTTAACGTATTTAAACAAGTGCTTCGTTTATCTTTATAAAATTTAATGTATTTTTGGTGACGATTCCAAAAATTAACTCTTGTTTACACTGTATGAACGGTTTCATCATAGAGGACTAGTTCCCCTTTTCTGTATGAATAACTGAAGCGAAAATGAGGGGAAAACTCTGAAGTTGGGTTGTGTGGGTGAGCGTTGATGCAGTACACATGTGATGAAGGAACTGATGTTAGTTTTATGTCTTAAGAATGAAAAGAAGCCGACTACATTAAAACTAGGCAAAGCAAAATTAAATGGGGAGAGGGAAGGTAGAATTTCAGTGGAGTGGAGTAAGTGGGGCTAAATCTGGTGTATCTGATTATTAGATGATTTACTATAGGAGGAGAGGAAGGGATATGAATATTTAAATTAAAAAATTATGTAAATTTGATTAAGAGTCGGATATGGGAAGTGTTTATGCACCTAAGAAAGAGAAGTATGTAGAGGAGAGGGTGAGAAAGTAAGTGTTTTGGGGACCTAAATGCTTAAGTGGAAGAAAATGGTGTAGAGGACATAGTAGGAAAGTTTTGAGTGCCAGGAGTAAATGATAATGGGGGCTCTCCAACGGAATTATATATATAAAGATGCAGTATTTGTAACGGATGGTATTTGGTACTACTTATTTTAATAAAAAGTGGATAACTACACGAGATAGGTTACTGGACACAATGTCAGAAGTTTGTTAGATAATATAGTACTAGTAGATAAAAAGTGTATAAGTAGAGGATTGCAGAGGAACAAGGGGGATTTAGGAAGTATAATTCCAATGTACAACTATGATTCAAGTATCTTGGGTTAAAATTTATTATTTGTCAGTCAAATTGCGTACTCAGAGGTTTTTAATGTACTTTTCATAGGAGTTTTTAATAGTATAGTAGTAGATGTTTAAAACAAGTGTTTACCTTGAAGCATAATAGTAAACTATACTTAGATAATAGAAAGAAACTACTTGTTGCATTTACAGATTTAAAAACAGCATGATTGGATGTATAGCGGAGCAGATGGTGCTAATGTTACAAGCTGGAAACAGGTTACTAAAAGCAGTAAACAATTTTTATGTGAAGAGGATGAGTTAGTGTACGCAGGAAAGGAAAGTTTCTCTAGTAAAAGTAGACATTTGACTGGGATATGTACTGTCACCATAGTGACATGTTTATAGAAGGGGGCTGTAAAATAAGTGAATACTAGGGTGTTTGGGAAGTTTGTGGGGTTGAAATATTTGGTATGTGATATAGAGTGGAGGTTGTTACAGTTGCTCTTTGCTGATTACACGTATCTTTTTGGGAAAATTCTGTGGAAATTTGCGAAGTTTGGTGGAGGAATTGGAGAGTATGTAAAAGAGGGAAATTAAAATTGAAGATAGGAAAGAGTAATCTGATGAGCGTAATAAAAATAATTTGGGAATGAGAGAGAGAATATAAGATTGGAAATAGAGTAACCGGAGGAAGTTAATGCATTTAAATATTTATGGGTAGACTTGTTGGCGAACTGAGCTATGAAATATGAGATTAAACATAGAATTAACGAGAGGATAAAAGGTTGATGGCGAGTTGAGATATATGAGGAGACAAAGAACTTTATCTACGGAGGCATGAAGGAAATGCATCAGAGTATAGTGATACCAACAATATTGCATGGGTGCGAAGCAAGAGTTTCAAACGTTGCAGTGAGGAGGAGGCTGCAGGCAGTAAAGATTCTGTTTGCAGGCAATGTAATGTGTCAGTATTATATATAATTTGAAGCTCGGAGATCAGGAGAGTGTGCGGGGGTTATCAAGAGACAAAAATAAAAAAACTCAGAAGGATTATTAAGATAATTTCGACGTTAAGAATGAATGGAGCAAAAAATGGAATGACCAGGTGGGTATATGACTACTGGGGTGGAGGGTAAGGTTGGTGGGAGTCGTCCAAGGAAAGTTTGGAGCGAGAGAAGACAGGAAAAAAAAATATGAGTACAGGGTTCCTGAACATCAAACAGATCCTACACATACAACAGGTTCCTGAACCTCAAACAGATCCTGAACATCAAACAGATCCTAAACATGTTCTTGAACATCAAACAGATCCTAAACATCCAACAGATTCCTAAACATCCAACAGATTCCTAAACATCCAACAGATTCTTGAACATACAACAGATTCCTGAACACCCATCAGATTCCTGAACATCCAACAGGTTCCTGAACATTCAACAGGTTTCTAAACATCCAACAGATTCCTGAACATCCAACAGGTTCCTGAACATCCAACAGGTTCTTGAACATCCAACAGATTCCTGAATATCCAATATAGGTTCGTGAACATCCAACAGGTTCCTGAACATCCAACAGGTTCCTGAACATCCAACAGGTTCCTGAACATCCAACAGGTTCCTGAACATCCAACAGGTCCCTGAATATCCAATAGGTTCGTGAACATCCAACAGGTACCTGAGCATCCAACAGATTCCTAAACATTCACCTGGTTCAAGCGAGTTAGACTGGAATAAGTGGAGACAAGTGGTGTGAATGAAGTGCAGTGAGATGGTGATCAAGATTACATTGCTGAAGGGATCCATCGAAATCTGTTATCTGGATTTAGGTTCTGAAAGTGGGGGACGCATTGCAGGAACTTTAATTAAAAGAAGAGTGAGGATGCTGCAGTTCAGTCATTTTCAACTGAGATGTGAGCACATTTCAGAAAAAACAGCGATTGAATGAATGACAGTCGAAGTGCTGCCTCTTTTATGGGTTCATCCAACCTCTGTGAGAGACCGTTGGTGTGATAATAATAATAATAATAATAATAATAATAATAATAATAATTCTCCATTGGGATTTGGAACAGAATTCTTCCTCCGTAAGACATGGGTATCGTAAGAGGCGACTAAAATGCCGGGAGCAAGGTGCTAGTAACCCCTTCTCCTGTATGCATTACTAAATTTAAAGAGATACGGTGGGATGCGGCCGGTTTGTTGAAATAATAATAATAATAATAATAATAATAATTATTATTATTATTATTATTAATTGCTGAAACAATACAACAAGAACAACAAGCACAGCCACAGCAGTGCTCTAGAGCAGTACTCTGGACCACTACTCAGAAGTACAGTTTTAGAACAGTACTCTAAATTATTACCCTAGTGCATTACTCTAGAACAGTACCCTAGAGCAATATTCTAGAGCTTTGTTCATGACCAGCACTCTAGAGAAGCACTCTAGAACAGCACTGTGGAACATTACTTTAGAGCACTACTCTAGAGAATCTATCTAGAGTAGTGCTCTTCAACAATGTACTAAAGCTGTAATCTAGAAAATTAGTGCAGTAATCCAAAGCATTACATTAGAGCAGTAATCTAGAACAGTACTTTAGAGTATTCTAGAGCAGTATTTTAGAGCAGTTCTCATGAACTGAATTTTAGAGCAGTAGAGCACTGCTCTAGAAAATTATTTCATATCAGTTCTCTAGGGCAGTACTCTACAACAATATTCTGGAGCACTATTCTAGAGCATCACTAGAGCACTACTCAAAACATTAATTTAGAGTAATACTCTAGACGGGTTCTCTAGAGCAGATCTTTACCGCAGTACTGCAGTGCAGTTCTCTAGAGCAGATCTTTACCGCAGTACTGCAGTGCAGTTCTCTAGAGCAGATCTTTACAACAGTACGCTAGAAAAGAACTCTTGAATATTAGTTTAGAGCAGTATTTCAGAACTGCACTCTAGAGTAGTACTCTAGAGCAGTACTCTACATCATTCTTCTAAAGCAGTACTCTAGAGGAAGTCTAGAGTGGTACTATAGAATATTACTTTGTAGCAGTACTTTAGAACAGTACTCCAGAGCAGTACTCTAGACAGTTTTGACTAGTACTTTGAAGTAGTACTATAGAGCTTTACTTTTGAGCATTACTGTAGAGCGGTGCTCTAGAACAGTACCTCTTCAAGGGGGGCTCCTTGGCGTGGTGAAGAGGCTCTTGGTCTGAGGAATTAGACCTGTTAGTCTCCTTCCTCAGACCGAACCTAATTACCCCCCAATCGGGCCCTTCCCTATCCCATCCTCCCCATCCTTCCCTTTTTCCTTTCCTCCTCCTTTTCCCCGCCCCTCCCTTTTACCCTTCCTCTTTTTGGCCTTTGGGATTTTTTCCCACAGGCTCACTAGTTCCTAGGTAGACGAAAGGGTACCGGGGTCCATCCCATTCCGTTGAGGTTCTTGGCGGTGGCGTAGTTTGCCGTGGGATCTGGATCGCCTGAGGATGTCCCGATCCCTCTCAGGTATCCCGGAGGGTGGCTTTGGGTGTCTTTCGGGCGACGGGTGTATCTCTGGAAGCACCTTTCGGATTCCGGGGGTGGTGGCCGAAGGAGGTATGCTTTGTGGCGGATATACTCATGAGCAGTACTCTAGAACAGTACTCATGAGCAGTACTCTAGAACAGTACTCATGAGCAGTACTCTAGAACAGTACTCATGAGCAGTACTCTAGAGAATTACGTTAGAGCAGTGTTTTAGAGCAAAACTCTAGAACAGTACCGTAGAACAAACGAGAACAGTGTTCTAGAAAGTGTACTATAGCAGCAATCTAGAGAAGTACAACAAAGGATTACCCTAGAGCAGTACTCTAGAACATTACATTAGAGCAGTATGCTTGAGGTGTATTCTAGAGCAGCACTCTAGAGCTATTCTTTAGAGTAGTACCCTAGAGCTGTACTCTAGAGCATTATTTTAAAGCAGTACTGTACTCTAGAGCAGTACTGTGGAACAGATTTTTAGAGGAGTACTCTAGAGCAGTACTCTAGTACAAAAGAGCAGGGCTCTAGAACATTAGAGTAGAAATCTAAAGCAGGAATATAAAGTAATACCCTAGAGCATTACTCTAGAATATTACTTTAGAGTATTACACTAGAACAAAACTCTAGAGTGGAGAGTGTTGCTAGAGACAACTCTAGAACATTACTTCAGATATTTACTCTTGAATATCACTTCAGAGTAATGTAGAGCAGTGCTCTAGAGCAGTACTCTTGAAAGCGCTCTAGGGAAGTCCTATGCTGACTCTCTAGAGTAGTGACTTGGAGCATTAACGTAATATTCTAGAACAGTTTTTCGAACATTACAGCGGAAATGTACTCTAGAGCATTTATCTAGATCTACACTGTAGAAGAGCACTCTAGAACAGTACTCTTGAGCAATATTCTAGAGCTGTATGCAAGAAAATTACTCTAGAGAAGTAAGCTTAGAGCATTGTTTTAGAGTAGAAATCTAGATTAGTACTCTAGAGCTGTATTCAAGGCCATTAATTTGGAACGGTACTGTAGAGTAGTACTCTAAAGCAATACAACAGAACGATATTCTAAAACAATACTGTAGAGCGCTTGTATAGAGCAGTACTCTAAAACATTAGTGCAGTATTACATAGCTGTATTTTAAAGCAGTAATACAGAGCACTACTGCTCTAGAGCAATCCTTTGCAGCAGCACTCTAGAACATTATTCTAGAGTAATACTCTTCAGCTTTATTTTAGAGGAGTACTCTTAAATAGTTCTCTAACCCAGTGCTTAGAGCAGTTCTCTAGACTAGTACTCTAGAGCAGTACAGTAGAACTAATCTAGAGCAGTAGAGCCTTACTCTAGAAGAGAAATCTAGAACAGCAATCTACAGCAGTACTATAGCCAACTATTTTGAGCACTTTTCTAAATCACTGGAGCTGTATTCTAGAGCAGTACTTTAACCAGTAATCTAGAGCAGTGTTCTGACCAGTAATTTAGAGCTGTCCTCTAGGGCTGTATGCTAGAAAAACAGAGAAGTAATCTACAGCATTATTTTAGAGCACTATTCTAGAGAAGTACTCAAAGCCATTAATTTCGAGCAGTATTAAAGAGCAGTACTCTAGAGCAGTACTCTAGTACAAAAGAGCAGGGCTCTAGAACATTAGAGTAGAAATCTAAAGCAGGAATATAAAGTAATACCCTAGAGCATTACTCTAGAATATTACTTTAGAGTATTACACTAGAACAAAACTCTAGAGTGGAGAGTGTTGCTAGAGACAACTCTAGAACATTACTTCAGATATTTACTCTTGAATATCACTTCAGAGTAATGTAGAGCAGTGCTCTAGAGCAGTACTCTTGAAAGCGCTCTAGGGAAGTCCTATGCTGACTCTCTAGAGTAGTGACTTGGAGCATTAACGTAATATTCTAGAACAGTTTTTCGAACATTACAGCGGAAATGTACTCTAGAGCATTTATCTAGATCTACACTGTAGAAGAGCACTCTAGAACAGTACTCTTGAGCAATATTCTAGAGCTGTATGCAAGAAAATTACTCTAGAGAAGTAAGCTTAGAGCATTGTTTTAGAGCAGAAATCTAGATTAGTACTCTAGAGCTGTATTCAAGGCCATTAATTTGGAACGGTACTGTAGAGTAGTACTCTAAAGCAATACAACAGAACGATATTCTAAAACAATACTGTAGAGCGATTGTATAGAGCAGTACTCTAAAACATTAGTGCAGTATTACATAGCTGTATTTTAAGGCAGTAATACAGAGCACTACTGCTCTAGAGCAATCCTTTGCAGCAGCACTCTAGAACATTATTCTAGAGTAATACTCTTCAGCTTTATTTTAGAGGAGTACTCTTAAATAGTTTTCTAACCCAGTGCTTAGAGCAGTTCTCTAGACTAGTACTCTAGAGCAGTACAGTAGAACTAATCTAGAGCAGTAGAGCCTTACTCTAGAAGAGAAATCTAGAACAGCAATCTACAGCAGTACTATAGCCAACTATTTTGAGCACTTTTCTAAATCACTGGAGCTGTATTCTAGAGCAGTACTTTAACCAGTAATCTAGAGCAGTGTTCTGACCAGTAATTTAGAGCTGTCCTCTAGGGCTGTATGCTAGAAAAACAGAGAAGTAATCTACAGCATTATTTTAGAGCACTATTCTAGAGAAGTACTCAAAGCCATTAATTTCGAGCAGTATTAAAGAGCAGTACTCTAGAGCAGTACTCTAAAATTATGTTTTAAAGTAGGTCTCTGTAGCTGTACTCTGGAGCACTACTTTAGAGCAGTTCTCTAGAGACTAGAACAGTACTATAGCGCAATACTCTGTAGTAGTACTTTAGAACAGTTCTCTTGAGCAGTACTCTAAAACAGAGGAGGACTCTACAGATGCATTCTAGAGCAGGGCTCTAGAAGAATGTTATAGAGCAGTACTCTAGAGGAAAACTCTTCAGCATTTCTTTAGGGAATTACTTTAGTTCTCCAGAGTAGTACTCCAAATCAGCATTCTAGAGCAATAATCCCCTAAGTCACAACCACTCAGATTGAATACAAAATCCAGCCTTGTTGGTTTATTCTCTCCTCTCTCTCTGGTTGTATCCTTAACATGTTGGTGCATAAAGTTCACCATTACCACCACCAGCATCTTTGCCCTCCATGTTTCTAGTCTCCCGTGTGGCTCCAGGTATATAAGCTCACGTCTCGTTGTCTGTGCTTCAGTAACATCAAGACTACGGTACTGAACTCCTGCTTCTGGGCTGAGGGACTGATTACCACATCTACTACCTCTTCAGTTTTCCCTATTGTATTGATAAAGCCACTGGTTGACTATACGTCTACAGACAAAAGATACCCACATGTTGCACAGGTGTCAGTTCATCATGTCTGTATAATATATCGTTTAATCAAATAATGCTCCTTCTTACTATAGGCGTCATACTTATTGTACGGTAAATTAATGGCATTAACTTATCCTCTGAATTAAATACAGGAATTACATTAGCCATCTTCCACATCTCTGGCACAACACATGTTTGGATGGATGCAGTAAACAGGCTCGTTAGTGGCCAAGTTCCAACTTGCACTCTTTAAGTACCTTTAAAAACATTTCTTCGGGGCCCGGAGACTTAATTTGTTTTAGTTTGTTTAATTGTTTTATAATCATATTCCTCGTGCCAATAATATTACCTGATTTGTTTTCTTCGGGGCCTTAAATATTATTGATTGCTGGGATATATGTCTTGTGTGAAAATTAGCAAGAACTATTAAAAGGAAAGCACATTTCCTGCTCATTATCATTAAGTTGTTCTTATGCCCTTGAGCAGTACTGCTTTAGAACAGTATTCTAGAGAAGTTCTGTAGAGCATTTCTCAAGATCTTTTCTCTAGAGCAGCATTCTAAAACCATTATGTGGAACAGCTCTCTAGATCAGTCCTCTGTCGCATTTCCCTGGAAGGGTAGTCTAGAGATTTACTCTTTATCAGTACTTTAGGGTAGCGCTTTTGATATTTTAGAGCAGTAGTCTAGATCATTGCTGCTCAACAGTATTGTAGAGCGGTACAATAGAGCAGTACTCTTTAGAGTACTTTTTAGAGCGATGTTCTTGTTCAGTACTCTTAACCAGTAGTCAGAATACGCTAAACAGTTGCTCCTGAGCAATTCTCGAGAAGTACTGTAGGGCAGTAATCTAGAACAGTACTCTTGAACCATTTTTTTGGAATAACTCTAGAGCATTACTAGACAAGGGTAATGTAGATTAAGAGTTTCCACACATGTTAGAGCAGCATTCTAGAGTTTAGAGAAAGGCAGAGTGGAAGGGAAAGTTCGCCTTTGTCTTGGAGCAGAACTTTTGAGTAATATCGTTGAGCAGTACCCTAGAACAGTACTCTAGAGAAGTGATATAGAGTCTAACTACCCACTTTCTAGTTATGATGTTAGAAGTGACATGTCTTCTCGAAGTTACACTTTTTGCTAGCTATGAGGGTAGCAGTCTTTTCACCTTGTGTTCCCAGTAATGCCCAGTGTTATTCTTCCAGACCCCTCAAGGAAGGTTCCTTGATGTTGGTGAGGGGCTTTTGATTTAGGGAATTGGATCTGTGCTCCAGTTCCTCGAATTAAGCCTGAATGCCTTCCACATCCCCCCCCCAAGCGCTGTATAATCCTCCGGGTTTAGCGCTTTTCCTTGATTATAATAATAATAATCTTCCAGAAAAGTTTTCTGATGCTTAATACCCAAAATGTTATTACAATGGGTAATCAATTAATAAATAAAATCCAAAATATGGAATCTGGACTTTCATAAAGGACATTTTTTTTCTCTCTCTCTTTTTTGTTAAATAACAGCAAACTAAGATCTGATTATTCAAAATTATCGACTTTTCAATAGGTGGTTATTCACATTGTAAATACAATACGTGATTACATATTTGTATTTATGAACGTTCGTTTACATGTGGAGTTTTGTGCAACTCAGTCCCCGTGAAAGCCAGTCCAGCCAAACTTTGTCCCAGGATGTACCTGGGAGCAGGTGTCAGGGTATGCGACACTGCATTCCTCTACTTCCATCTGACAAGACGGATCCGGGGTGTTAGTCCCCCACTCCCTCTCCGAGACTAGGCGGGAGTAGGGGCATGAGTGTCCCTACACCTGCCTCATGATAATCTATGTACAGGGGCAAGAGTCTGCCCCTGATTCCCTCCCCCCCTACCCGGACAAACCTACTTCATAGCAAGGTAGATACAAGGGGGAGAATCCTCAACTCCCTCCTGATAAGGTGGGAGCAGGGGTATGGGACCCCCACATCAGCCTCCTTACAAAGCAGGTGTGGAGAAGAGAACTTTTATAATGTAAATAGTTCAGAAAACCGATAAGTTAAAGAATGAGACACTTGTGCAACATTTGGGAACCTTTACTGCGAAAACATTTCGCCGGCCAGTGGCGTCTTCGGTCCAATACAGAGAAGAACGGTGCTCACAGTAAATATATTTCCCAGAGGAAAATTAGGTCAAGTAAAAATGATCCCAAATGGATGAAGAAGAGACTGAAACATCTATTTGGAGAGAAGAGAGGAATTTATAGGCGCATCAGAAGGGAAGAGGACAACTTTATTAACCAGTAAGTTCATATTAAAAGAGAGGTAAACAAGAGACTAGAAAAGTTAAACGCGACTATGAAATTAAAGTAGCTAGAAAATCGAAGATAAATCCAAATGGTGTCTTTCACGTGTATAAAACAAAGATGAGGGGAAAAATATTAGTACTAAGAACTGGGTGGTCAGCTTTCTGATATTGAGCAGGAAATGTGTTCTCTTTTTAATTGTCATTTCTTACCAGTCTTTACACCAAAAGACGTAAATGATGTCCCAACAGTTATTAATTATTTATGTACTGAAGAAAACAAGTAATATTACTGTCACGAGGGACATGGTTATCAAACAATCAGACAGATTAAAACAAAATACGTCCCCGGCCCCGACAAACTGTTTTGAAGGGTACTTAACAAGTGCATTTGGGAACTTAGTCACCCGCTTTCGAGTCTATATAATGCATCTATCCGAAATGGAGCAGTACAAGAAATATGGAAAATGTGTAATATAATTCCTATATGTAAATCATGGGATAAGTCAATTCCACCGTCCAGTTAGCCTGACGTCAATAGTAGGTAAGTTATTACAAGCAGTTATAGCTGATATTATTAGAAGCCATCTTAATGAATGTAATTTGATTAAAGGTTCCCAGCACGGACTGAGGAGAGGTCGTTCCTGCCTGACAAATTTACTGACGTTTTTTAATAAAGCATTTGAGGCAGTGGACAGTCTTAAAGAATATAATGCTGAAAATTTGGATTTCAGTAAGGTCTTCGACAGTGTACACTCACAAAAAGTTCTAACAAGGAACGAGTCATGGCTTACCAATGGGAAGCAGTGTGTTTGCATTAACTGCATCAAATCTGAAACGGGACTGGTCTCCAGTGGCATTCCACAAGGATCAGTTTTAGACCCAATGCTGTTCATAATTTACATTAATGCTTTGAGAAAAGAATAACAAGCGGCATGAGTAAATTAGCTGATGACACAAAAATAGGCCGAAAATAGATTCCAAGAAGGACACCACTGAACTTCAGGAGGATTCAGGTAAATTATTGGCATGGTCTAAAAGTGGTAGATCCAGTTCAGTGTGGAGAAGTGTAAAGTTCTAATACTTGAGAATAAAAATAATTCTTATAGTTATAAACTAGGTGATGTACAGCTTGATTATACAGAATGTGAAAAAGACTTGGGAGTCATGGTAAGCAGAAATCTGAGGCCAAGACAACAGTAAGTGTGCGCAACAAGTGGCTTGCAGATTAATTGGATTTATATCAAGAAGTATAAGTAACAGGCATCATTTAAAGTATACTGCTCAGTTTTGGATGCTATACTACAAAATGGTCGTAAATGCACTGGAGAACATTAGGAGAAGGATGACAAAATTAATCCATTGTATAAGGAATCTCTCGTACGAGAATAGACAGAGCCTTCAACCTTCCCTCTCTTGAGAGACGTAGAATGAAAAGAGATATCATCGAAGTATATAAAGTGGAAGACAGGCATAAACAAAAGCAATATAATTAAAGTACTGAAGATGTCGAATCAAGTAAGAACTAGAAATAATGGATTTATATTAGATAAATTAAGGTTTAGAAAGGACGTAGGAAAGTACTGGTTTTCAAACCGAGTTGTCGACAAGTGGAATAATCTCTTAAGTAGAAGCTAAAATCTTGGGTAGCTTTAAAAAGAGATATTATATATATATATATATATATATATATATATATATATATATGTGTGTGTGTGTGTGTGTGTGTCTAATGGTATTGATCAATAACAACACTGCGACTAGCCAAGGACTCGAACCCATGCTGCTTTGGCCCGCCTCATGGTGAGCGAAAACACATGACGCTCTAACCCACAGGACCACGCAATCCTACAAGAATGACGCACCCAGCCAAGCTAGGTGTTTTACCGTAATCCGAGGACATACGGTGGTGTGGGTGCATCTGCTGACTTCATAATGATCCAGGATAGACTGAAACATCTAAAGTGTCCTCTCTAAAATCGGGTTACTTGTGAGTGTTTCTGACAATGGTATTGTGAATGTTGTTATTCAGTGCATACAGACAAACGTAAATAAATATTCATGTCTACTCACGCGTTAAACGGATAACTAAATCAACAGTCGATTAATTTATGCATGCAGAATAATATAGAAGTGAGGCTGCATGAAGGTGAGGGCAACGCTGTGAGCGAGGACCCATTAAGCTGATGGCAGCAGCATCGATCCAATTCCTCATCCTGCCAAATAATCACTTGTCACCACCCCTCACGCAGGCCTGATGAAAAGAGAAATATATCTCTCCGTATCTCGCCTTCATAGCCTATGATGGCGTCGTTATCACATTACTCATAATGACAGGTATCTTATCATTACGATAGCCGCTCCTCCTCGGTGTGATTGCTACATTACCAGCCTGACACCATCCCTATAATGATGCAGGCACCAACCCTAGTGCTACCTCCACCTCTCCTATCAGTTGAACATCATGCAAAAAGATTAATTGAACACAAACCTACGTATGGTAAGAGAAAAAATGCTCAGTATGGAGCAAACAAAGGTGATGAGTTGAAAGAATGAATAGCCGTAGTAATCCCAAACATCATAGCTATCACAGAGATAAAGTTGACGGAAAATGTATCAGATGCCATATTACCAGCATGATATTAAATGATTAGGAAATATGAAGGAAATGGGGTGAGGGGGAGTGAACCCACAACTCGGAAATTAATGGAGATAAGAAATAAGATGGATGAACAGGCTTACATTTACCTTTGATGAGTTCGGAGAGCTTTTCTACTCCCGGAGCCCGGTCATGGGTCAAGATCGTCTGGTGCCTGCCTGGGTCAACTAGACTGTTGCTGTTGGTGGCCCACAGCCCTGCATATCCATCACAGCCTGGTTGATCTGGCACCTGGTGAAGATACTTGTCCGATTTCCTCTTGAAGACTTGTATATTTGTCCCAGCAGTGCTTCTGATATCTTCTGGTAAAATGTTGAATAATATGTTCCTTTATTGTGCTCACTGCACCCTTGCTTTTCACTGGGTTTATCTTGCAGACTTCTGCAAGATAAACCCAGTGAGCTCAACTAAAACCTGGGGACCCAAAGAAGAAGGAAACGCAGTGGATGATACCATAGCAGAAACAGAAGTAAAGCTACATATCATGGGTGATTTCAACCGCTCAAATAGATTTGGACAACTGAGACCCATATAGGTAACCAGAGACGTGGAGGGCTAAGTTCACGGAGGTGGTTATGGGACTCTTGTATGTCCGATTGTTAAGGTGGCCCGGTGGCCTGGTGGCTAAAGCTCCCGCTTCACACACGGATGGCCCGGGTTCGATTCCCGGCGGGTGGAAACATTTCGACACGTTTCCTTACACCTGTTGTCCTGTTCACCTAGCAGCAAATAGGTACCTGGGTGTTAGTCGACTGGTGTGGGTCGCATCCTGGGGGACAAGATTAAGGACCCCAATGGAAATAAGTTAGACAGTCCTCGATGACGCACTGACTTTCTTGGGTTATCCTGGGTGGCTAACCCTCCGGGGTTAAAAATCCGAACGAAATCTTATCTTATCTTATCTTAAGAAAAGAGAGAGAGAGAGAGAGAGATGAGATGAACCACCAAGATTGGATGTGTTTTATACTGCAAGTACATACGACAAGTGATTGCAGAACTTGGAGTACCTTGTGGAAGGAAATATCGAGGAAAGAATCGCAGGTGAAGGTGGAAATAAGCCAGACTTGAGAAGAGAGAACCTTAATTTACCCATAGATGAAAACCGGCAAAAGAAAAAAAACGTAAGAGTATGGAAAAACTATTGAAAGCAATTTATAGATTAGAACAGAGTAGTGAGCAAATGAGCCACAAGCGAACATGCAAGGGAGAAGAGAGAACCTGACCAACAATTTGAGAATAGCATAACAGCAAAGGCCAAGTCTAAATAAAAATTCCTTCAGAGTCACATCAGAGGAAAGATGACAGTAAGAGGCCAGAAATTCCAACTGAAGAAGGAAATGGGAGAGATCACAAAAAAAATGACAAGGAAGTCAGTGAAGTGTTTAACAAACGAATCAAAGAGATGTTCTCGGCTGAAACAGTGGCAGTTCCAGAAACCCAAGGAGAAAGAGTGCACCGATGAACACTGAACACATTACAACAGGAAAACAGGTAAAAATAAATCCTTTGATGGATCTGGATAAATCAAATGCAATAGGATCTGTCAAGTTGTCGCTATAGATTTTGTGAGAGGGAACAGAAGCACTGTTTAAACCACTAGATTAGATCCACATTAATGGACATGGGGTATTTGTCATGGAAGACAAAGAGTGTAATTTCTATAATTAAGAAAAGAGACTGATAGAAAACGTTGAACTACAGACCAATTTCACTGATATACTACATACTATATAAGGTACTGGAGAAGAAAATCTTAGAGAATGATAGAGCACTTGGAGAGAAGTGGCTTCATAAGCATTACACAGCACAGGTTCAGAGATGATAAATCTTGTCTTACCAACCTGTTAAAACAATATGACAAAAGCAGTAGAAGTGAGACGGAAGATACAAGAATAGGTGGACTGCCTCTAGACTACGGGAAGACCTTTGATACTGTATCCCACAAGAGACTGGAATAAAAATTTGAGGCGCAGGCAGGAATAACGGTAAACACACTTTGTTGGATCAAAGAATTCCTGTGGAGAAGACTGAAGAGTGATTGTCCGGAAAGAAATTTAAGAATTGGGAAAGAGTAACAAACAGGGTTTTGGAATGAATGGAAGTGGGACCAGTACTGTTTGTGGGTAATGTGAACAACTTACCAGATGGGACTGAGTCAGATATATATCTGTTTCCTGATGGCATGACTAATGGATAGAATAAAACACATGAGGACGTTAAAAAGTTGTGATTGAAACTGAACAAACTGTAAGAGTGATCAGATATAGTTGTGAAGACTGGAGAAGAGAACATAAGAAAGAAGGAACACTGCAGAAGGCCTACTGACCCATGTGAAGACTGGACATGTAATATAGACTTCTGAGACAGAGACTGCAAACCTCACTCAAAGAGAAAGACCTCGGAGTGTGCATAGCTTGGTAAATTACTACAGTTTCATATCTACATAATAACATCAGCATCCATTGCTTCTCTTTCATATCTAAAAGTAGCCGTCAGGAAAATCAACAAAAAGTTAATATGGGCCCTTGATACAACGTCTGTCAGGCTCATACTGGAGCTTCCTTATGGAACTCACTTTAAAAACTATTTTAAGAAACTGGAGAAATTACAGTGTCACTCTCTTTACCTATGAGGTAAAGTTAATGGAATTTAATCGCACCAAATTGGACTACAGAAGAACCAAAGACATGCTAACGACATACATAAAACCCAAAGAAATTGATAGGGAAGACAAGGATAGGCACTTCTAAAGGTGGGAAACAGGTACTCGGGAGCACAACTGGAGTTAAAAAGAGAGATATCAGTCTCTGGGTGGTCAGAAAATGGAATGGCCTAAACGAGTAGTGAAAGCAGGCTCCATACATAATTTAAAACAGCAGGTGTTATAAGATACACTAGGCTTAGAGAAAGTGACGCTGGCAAGCGTTAATTCATAGGCGGGGCCAGGACTGAAGACCCGACCCCCTTCAACTACAAATTGGTAAATACATACACAAATGTTTGCGACAAGACAAGTCCCGAAGCTAAGGTGTATATCCTACGAGGAAAGGTTCAGGGAATTCTACCTGACAACACTGGAAGACAGGAGGGATGGGGGGAAGACATGATAACATACTGAGAGGAACTGACGGGCTGGATAAGGACAAAGTTTCAGAGATGTGACACAATAACAACTGGAAGTTGAAAACTCAGATGAGTCACAGGGATGTTTAGAAGTATTTCTTCAGCCATAGAGTTGTCAGGAAGTGGATTAATCTGGGGAGTGATTTAGTGGAGACAGGAACAATACATAGCTTTAAGAAGAGGTATGATAAAGCTCATGGAACAGGGAGAGAGTGGACCTAGTAGCGACCAGTGAAAAGACGGGGCCAGGAACTATGAATCAACCCCTGCAACCACAATTTGGAGAGTACACACACACACACACACACAAACACACACACACACACACACTCACACACACACTCACACACAGGCTTTCGACACAGTTCCGCACAAGAGATTAGTGCAAAAGCTAGAGGAACAGGCAGGAGTAACAGGAAAGACACTGCAATGGATCAGAGAATACCTGACATGAGCGAAACGAGTGATGGTACGTGACGAGGTGTCAGAGTGGGGGCCTGTCACGAACGGAGTTCCACAGGGGTCAGTCTTAGTGCCGGTGCTGTTTCTGATGTGAATGACATGACAGAAGCGATAGATTGAGATGTGTCCCTGTTTACAGACGACGTGAAGCAAATTCGAGTGGATAAGGATCAGGCAGAACTACAAAGGGATCCGGACAGGCTGAAAGCCTGGTCCAACAACTGGCTCCTGGAGTTTAATTCCACCAAGTGCAAAGTCATGAAGGTTGGAGAAGGTCAAAGAAGAACGCAGACACAGTACAGGCTAAGGGGTCAAAGACTAAATCCCTCAAGAAAAAAAAAATGGGTGAGTATAATACCGAGCACATCTGAGGCTCATATCAACCAAATAACTGCCACAACCTATGGGCGCCTGGAAAACCTGAAAACAGCTTTTCGACACCTGAGTAAGAAATCGTTCAAGACTCTTTACACCGTGTATGTCATACTGGAGTATGCAGCGCCAGTTGGGAACCCAGTCAACCCTAGTCAAGCACGTCAAGAAATTAGAGAAGGTACAAAGGTTTGCAACAAGATTAGTCCTGAAGCAAAGGAGTATGTCCTACAAGGAGAGATTAAGGGAAATCAATCTGGCGACAGTGGAGGACACTAGGGATAGAAGGGAGACATGATAGCGACATATAAAATACTGAGAGGAATTGACAAGTTGGATAGGGACAGGATGTTCCAGAGAGAGGACACAGTAACAAGGAGTCACAACTGAAAACTGAAAACTCAGATGAGTCACAGGGATGTTAGGAAGTATTTCTTCAGTCATAAAGTCGTCAGGAAAGTGAGATAGTGGAGGCAGGATCCATACATAGCTTTAAGGAGAGATACGATCAATCTCACGGAACAGGAAGAGAGTGGACCTAGTAGTTACCAGCGAAGAGGCGGTGCCAGATGTGAATCGACCCCCGCAACCACTGCTTGATAGGTATGAACTCACTCACTCTCTCTCTCTCTCTCTCTCTCTCTCTCTCTCTCTCTCTCTCTCTCTCTCTCTCTCTCTCTCTCTCTCTCTCTCTCTCTCTCTCTCTCTCTCTCTCTCTCTTAGCAGATATTAATGGTTTAAAAGTTGTTTTTCTTATAAATATTTTCCCACTTACCTCTATACAACAATTAATTTGGAATTTAAAGTCTGTTATCCTGCATCAGCTCATCTGCAAAGGCCAGAGTTTTCTCAGATAAATTACAGTTTGATAACACTTGGTTACCTAGGTGAATTACAATAATAATTATTATTCTACCAGTACATGTACATGCCTAGCTGACATCAATAACGCTCCGTTATATAGAAAGTCGCTTGTAAGCAGAGCATTTCTGGTAAATTAGGTCAGTTTTGTCCCAGGATGCAACCCACGCCAGCCGACTAACACCCATGTTCCTATTTTGGTGGGTGTTAGGTGTACATGGACAGCAGGTGCCTTAAGGAAACACGTCCTAATGTTCCACCTGTACCGGGGATCGATCCACGGACATCAGTGTGAGAGTTGAGTGCACTAGCAGTCGGGCTACGGGACTCAATTGGTGCAACAGGTTCAGGGAAACATGTCCCATGGTTCTACTCACATATGGATTGAATCCAGAACTCTAGGATGAAAAAGTGACAGGAAAAAGTATAAAGAACCTACTTATAGGTGTTGGTCATCAATACTTAACAACGTGTATTTAAGACACCGCTGCGTTCCAGGCGGCAATGTTCACAGTTTACCTTCAAACAAAGGTTATTCACCTATCCAATGTCACCTTGAAGGGAAGCTTCAAGGGAAGCCGTGGCAGGTTATTTATCATAACCAACCAAAGCCTAAATTAAAGCCAAACCTTGAAATAAAAATAACTTAGGCTGTTGTGTGTTCTGTTTATGACTTGATCGGCTCAGCCTTGTGTTGTGTGGTAACATAACACCATAGTGTAAGTAACATTGTGTTGTGTGGTAACATAACACCATAGTGTAAGTAACATTGTGTTGTGTGGTAACATAACACCATAGTGTAAGTAACATTGTGTTGTGTGGTAACATAACACCATAGTGTAAGTAACATTGTGTTGTGTGGTAACATAACACCATAGTGTAAGTAACATTGTGTTGTGTGGTAACATAACACCATAGTGTAAGTAACATTGTGTTGTGTGGTAACATAACACCATAGTGTAAGTAACATTGTGTTGTGTGGTAACATAACACCATAGTGTAAGTAACATTGTGTTGTGTGGTAACATAACACCATAGTGTAAGTAACATTGTGTTGTGTGGGAACATAACACCATAGTGTAAGTAACATTGTGTTGTGTGGTAACATAACACCATAGTGTAAGTAACATTGTGTTGTGTGGTAACATAACACCATAGTGTAAGTAACATTGTGTTGTGTGGTAACATAACACCATAGTGTAAGTAACATTGTGTTGTGTGGTAACATAACACCATAGTGTAAGTAACATTGTGTTGTGTGGTAACATAACACCATAGTGTAAGTAACATTGTGTTGTGTGGTAACATAACACCATAGTGTAAGTAACATTGTGTTGTGTGGTAACATAACACCATAGTGTAAGTAACATTGTGTTGTGTGGTAACATAACACCATAGTGTAAGTAACATTGTGTTGTGTGGTAACATAACACCATAGTGTAAGTAACATTGTGTTGTGTGGTAACATAACACCATAGTGTAAGTAACATTGTGTTGTGTGGTAACATAACACCATAGTGTAAGTAACATTGTGTTGTGTGGTAACATAACACCATAGTGTAAGTAACATTGTGTTGTGTGGTAACATGTGTGGTAACATAACACCATAGTGTAAGTAACATTGTGTTGTGTGGTAACATAACACCATAGTGTAAGTAACATTGTGTTGTGTGGTAACATAACACCATAGTGTAAGTAACATTGTGTTGTGTGGTAACATAACACCATAGTGTAAGTAACATTGTGTTGTGTGGTAACATAACACCATAGTGTAAGTAACATTGTGTTGTGTGGTAACATAACACCATAGTGTAAGTAACATTGTGTTGTGTGGTAACATAACACCATAGTGTAAGTAACATTGTGTTGTGTGTGGTAACATAACACCATAGTGTAAGTAACATTGTGTTGTGTGGTAACATAACACCATAGTGTAAGTAACATTGTGTTGTGTGGTAACATAACACCATAGTGTAAGTAACATTGTGTTGTGTGGTAACATAACACCATAGTGTAAGTAACATTGTGTTGTGTGGTAACATAACACCATAGTGTAAGTAACATTGTGTTGTGTGGTAACATAACACCATAGTGTAAGTAACATTGTGTTGTGTGGTAACATAACACCATAGTGTAAGTAACATTGTGTTGTGTGGTAACATAACACCATAGTGTAAGTAACATTGTGTTGTGTGGTAACATAACACCATAGTGTAAGTAACATTGTGTTGTGTGGTAACATAACACCATAGTGTAAGTAACATTGTGTTGTGTGGTAACATAACACCATAGTGTAAGTAACATTGTGTTGTGTGGTAACATAACACCATAGTGTAAGTAACATTGTGTTGTGTGGTAACATAACACCATAGTGTAAGTAACATTGTGTTGTGTGGTAACATAACACCATAGTATAAGTAACATTGTGTTGTGTGGTAACATAACACCATAGTGTAAGTAACATTGTGTTGTGTGGTAACATAACACCATAGTGTAAGTAACATTGTGTTGTATGGTAACATAACACATGTGGTAACATAACACCATAGTGTAAGTAACATTGTGTTGTGTGGTAACATAACACCATAGTGTAAGTAACATTGTGTTGTGTGGTAACATAACACCATAGTGTAAGTAACATTGTGTTGTGTGGTAACATAACACCATAGTGTAAGTAACATTGTGTTGTGTGGTAACATAACACCATAGTGTAAGTAACATTGTGTTGTGTGGTAACATAACACCATAGTGTAAGTAACATTGTGTTGTGTGGTAACATAACACCATAGTGTAAGTAACATTGTGTTGTGTGGTAACATAACACCATAGTGTAAGTAACATTGTGTTGTGTGGTAACATAACACCATAGTGTAAGTAACATTGTGTTGTGTGGTAACATAACACCATAGTGTAAGTAACATTGTGTTGTGTGGTAACATAACACCATAGTGTAAGTAACATTGTGTTGTGTGGTAACATAACACCATAGTGTAAGTAACATTGTGTTGTGTGGTAACATAACACCATAGTGTAAGTAACATTGTGTTGTGTGGTAACATAACACCATAGTGTAAGTAACATTGTGTTGTGTGGTAACATAACACCATAGTGTAAGTAACATTGTGTTGTGTGGTAACATAACACCATAGTGTAAGTAACACCATAGTGTGTTGTGTGGTAACATAACACCATAGTGTAAGTAACATTGTGTTGTGTGGTAACATAACACCATAGTGTAAGTAACATTGTGTTGTGTGGTAACATAACACCATAGTGTAAGTAACATTGTGTTGTGTGGTAACATAACACCATAGTGTAAGTAACATTGTGTTGTGTGGTAACATAACACCATAGTGTAAGTAACATTGTGTTGTGTGGTAACATAACACCATAGTGTAAGTAACATTGTGTTGTGTGGTAACATAACACCATAGTGTAAGTAACATTGTGTTGTGTGGTAACATAACACCATAGTGTAAGTAACATTGTGTTGTGTGGTAACATAACACCATAGTGTAAGTAACATTGTGTTGTGTGGTAACATAACACCATAGTGTAAGTAACATTGTGTTGTGTGGTAACATAACACCATAGTGTAAGTAACATTGTGTTGTGTGGTAACATAACACCATAGTGTAAGTAACATTGTGTTGTGTGGTAACATAACACCATAGTGTAAGTAACATTGTGTTGTGTGGTAACATAACACCATAGTGTAAGTAACATTGTGTTGTGTGGTAACATAGCACCATAGTGTAAGTAACATTGTGTTGTGTGGTAACATAACACCATAGTGTAAGTAACATTGTGTTGTGTGGTAACATAACACCATAGTGTAAGTAACATTGTGTTGTGTGGTAACATAACACCATAGTGTAAGTAACATTGTGTTGTGTGGGAACATAACATAGTAACACTGTGTTGTGTGGTAACATAACACCATAGTGTAAGTAACATTGTGTTGTGTGGTAACATAACACCATAGTGTAAGTAACATTGTGTTGTGTGGTAACATAACACCATAGTGTAAGTAACATTGTGTTGTGTGGTAACATAACACCATAGTGTACAGTAACATAACATTGTGTTGTGTGGTAACATAACACCATAGTGTAAGTAACATTGTGTTGTGTGGTAACATAACACCATAGTGTAAGTAACATTGTGTTGTGTGGTAACATAACACCATAGTGTAAGTAACATTGTGTTGTGTGGTAACATAACACCATAGTGTAAGTAACATTGTGTTGTGTGGTAACATAACACCATAGTGTAAGTAACATTGTGTTGTGTGGTAACATAACACCATAGTGTAAGTAACATTGTGTTGTGTGGTAACATAACACCATAGTGTAAGTAACATTGTGTTGTGTGGTAACATAACACCATAGTGTAAGTAACATTGTGTTGTGTGGTAACATAACACCATAGTGTAAGTAACATTGTGTTGTGTGGTAACATAGCACCATAGTGTAAGTAACATTGTGTTGTGTGGTAACATAGCACCATAGTGTAAGTAACATTGTGTTGTGTGGTAACATAGCACCATAGTGTAAGTAACATTGTGTTGTGTGGTAACATAGCACCATAGTGTAAGTAACATTGTGTTGTGTGGTAACATAACACCATAGTGTTAGTAACATAATATGGTGAACTTAGAGTATCAAGTCAAAATATAAACACAAAATTAATAATCATACAGAAGTAGTAGAATTAGTCGTATTGGCAGAATTAGAAGTAATAATAATAATAAATAATAATAAATAATAATAATAATAATAATGACTTCAAAATTCCTTAAAGCTGTTTGACCCTGAATGAATGAGAACTACGATATGAAGAAAATATAAAGTGAATAAAAGTGGCGCAGTGTGGAGGAGATGAAGTGTGAGGCGCAGGGTGGAGGAGATGAAGTGTGAGGCGCAGTGTAGAGGAGATGAAGTGTGAGGCGAAGTGTAGAGGAGATGAAGTGTGAGGCGCAGTGTGGAGGAGATGAAGTGTGAGGCGCAGTGTGGAGGAGATGAAGTGTGAGGCACAGTGTGGAGGAGATGAAGTGTGAGGCGCAGTGTGGAGGAGATGAAGTGTGAGGCACAGTGTGGAGGAGATGAAGTGTGAGGCGCAGTGTAGAGGAGATGAAGTGTGAGGCGCAGTGTGGAGGAGATGAAGTGTGAGGCACAGTGTGGAGGAGATGAAGTGTGAGGCGCAGTGTTGAGGAGATGAAGTGTGAGGCTCAGTGTGGAGGAGATGAAGTGTGAGGCGCAGTGTAGAGGAGATGAAGTGTGAGGCGCAGTGTGGAGGAGATGAAGTGTGAGGCGCAGTGTAGAGGAGATGAAGTGTGAGGCGCAGTGTGGAGGAGATGAAGTGTGAGGCGCAGTGTAGAGGAGATGAAGTGTGAGGCGCAGTGTGGAGGAGATGAAGTGTGAGGCGCAGTGTAGAGGAGATGAAGTGTGAGGCGCAGTGTGGAGGAGATGAAGTGTGAGGCGCAGTGTAGAGCAGATGAAGTGTGAGGCGCAGTGTAGAGGAGATGAAGTGTGAGGTGCAGTGTAGAGGAGATGAAGTGTGAGGCGCAGTGTAGAGGAGATGAAGTGTGAGGCGCAGTGTAGAGGAGATGAAGTGTGAGGCGCAGTGTGGAGGAGATGAAGTGTGAGGCGCAGTGTAGAGGAGATGAAGTGTGAGGCGCAGTGTGGAGGAGATGAAGTGTGAGGCGCAGTGTAGAGGAGATGAAGTGTGAGGCGCAGTGTAGAGGAGATGAAGTGTGAGGCGCAGTGTAGAGGAGATGAAGTGTGAGGCGCAATGTAGAGGAGATGAAGTGTGAGGCGCAGTGTAGAAGAGATGAAGTGTGAGGTGCAGTGTAGAGGAGATGAAGTGTGAGGCGCAGTGTGGAGGAGATGAAGTGTGAGGCGCAGTGTAGAGGAGATGAAGTGTGAGGCGCAGTGTAGAGGAGATGAAGTGTGAGGCGCAGTGTGGAGGAGATGAAGTGTGAGGCGCAGTGTAGAGGAGATGAAGTGTGAGGCGCAGTGTGGAGGAGATGAAGTGTGAGGCGCAGTGTAGAGGAGATGAAGTGTGAGGCGCAGTGTAGAGGAGATGAAGTGTGAGGCGCAGTGTAGAGGAGATGAAGTGTGAGGCGCAGTGTAGAGGAGATGAAGTGTGAGGCGCAGTGTGGAGGAGATGAAGTGTGAGGCGTAGTGTGGAGGAGATGAAGTGTGAGGCGCAGTGTGGAGGAGATGAAGTGTGAGGCGCAGTGTGGAGGAGATGAAGTGTGAGGCGCAGTGTAGAGGAGATGAAGTGTGAGGCGCAGTGTGGAGGAGATGAAGTGTGAGGCGCAGTGTAGAGGAGATGAAGTGTGAGGCGCAGTGTGGAGGAGATGAAGTGTGAGGCGCAGTGTAGAGGAGATGAAGTGTGAGGCGCAGTGTGGAGGAGATGAAGTGTGAGGCGCAGTGTAGAGGAGATGAAGTGTGAGGCGCAGTGTGGAGGAGATGAAGTGTGAGGCGCAGTGTGGAGGAGATGAAGTGTGAGGCGCAGTGTGGAGGAGATGAAGTGTGAGGCACAGTGTGGAGGAGATGAAGTGTGAGGCGCAGTGTAGAGGAGATGAAGTGTGAGGCGCAGTGTGGAGGAGATGAAGTGTGAGGCGCAGTGTAGAGGAGATGAAGTGTGAGGCGCAGTGTGGAGGAGATGAAGTGTGAGGCGCAGTGTAGAGGAGATGAAGTGTGAGGCGCAGTGTGGAGGAGATGAAGTGTGAGGCGCAGTGTAGAGGAGATGAAGTGTGAGGCGCAGTGTGGAGGAGATGAAGTGTGAGGCGCAGTGTAGAGGAGATGAAGTGTGAGGCGCAGTGTAGAGGAGATGAAGTGTGAGGTGCAGTGTAGAGGAGATGAAGTGTGAGGCGCAGTGTAGAGGAGATGAAGTGTGAGGCGCAGTGTAGAGGAGATGAAGTGTGAGGCGCAGTGTGGAGGAGATGAAGTGTGAGGCGCAGTGTAGAGGAGATGAAGTGTGAGGCGCAGTGTGGAGGAGATGAAGTGTGAGGCGCAGTGTAGAGGAGATGAAGTGTGAGGCGCAGTGTAGAGGAGATGAAGTGTGAGGCGCAGTGTAGAGGAGATGAAGTGTGAGGCGCAATGTAGAGGAGATGAAGTGTGAGGCGCAGTGTAGAAGAGATGAAGTGTGAGGTGCAGTGTAGAGGAGATGAAGTGTGAGGCGCAGTGTGGAGGAGATGAAGTGTGAGGCGCAGTGTAGAGGAGATGAAGTGTGAGGCGCAGTGTAGAGGAGATGAAGTGTGAGGCGCAGTGTGGAGGAGATGAAGTGTGAGGCGCAGTGTAGAGGAGATGAAGTGTGAGGCGCAGTGTGGAGGAGATGAAGTGTGAGGCGCAGTGTAGAGGAGATGAAGTGTGAGGCGCAGTGTAGAGGAGATGAAGTGTGAGGCGCAGTGTGGAGGAGATGAAGTGTGAGGCGCAGTGTAGAGGAGATGAAGTGTGAGGCGCAGTGTGGAGGAGATGAAGTGTGAGGCGTAGTGTGGAGGAGATGAAGTGTGAGGCGCAGTGTGGAGGAGATGAAGTGTGAGGCGCAGTGTGGAGGAGATGAAGTGTGAGGCGCAGTGTAGAGGAGATGAAGTGTGAGGCGCAGTGTGGAGGAGATGAAGTGTGAGGCGCAGTGTAGAGGAGATGAAGTGTGAGGCGCAGTGTGGAGGAGATGAAGTGTGAGGCGCAGTGTAGAGGAGATGAAGTGTGAGGCGCAGTGTGGAGGAGATGAAGTGTGAGGCGCAGTGTAGAGGAGATGAAGTGTGAGGCGCAGTGTAGAGGAGATGAAGTGTGAGGCGCAGTGTAGAGGAGATGAAGTGTGAGGCGCAGTGTAGAGGAGATGAAGTGTGAGGCGCAGTGTAGAGGAGATGAAGTGTGAGGTGCAGTGTAGAGGAGATGAAGTGTGAGGCGCAGTGTAGAGGAGATGAAGTGTGAGGCGCAGTGTAGAGGAGATTAAGTGTGAGACGCAGTGTAGAGGAGATGAAGTGTGAGGCGCAGTGTAGAGGAGATGAAGTGTGAGGCGCAGTGTAGAGGAGATGAAGTGTGAGGCGCAGTGTGGAGGAGATGAAGTGTGAGGCGCAGTGTAGATGAAATGAAGTGTAAGGCGCAATGTGGAGGAGATGAAGTGTAAGGTGCAGTGTAGAGGAGATGAAGTGTGAGGCGCAGTGTGTAGGAGATGAAGTGTGAGGCGCAGTGTAGAGGAGATGAAGTGTGAGGCGCAGTGTAGAGGAGATGAAGTGTGAGGCGCAGTGTAGAGGAGATGAAGTGTGAGGCGCAGTGTAGAGGAGATTAAGTGTGAGACGCAGTGTAGAGGAGATGAAGTGTTAGGCGCAGTGTGGAGGAGATGAAGTGTGAGGCGCAGTGTGGAGGAGATGAAGTGTGAGGCGCAATGTGGAGGAGATGAAGTGTGAGGTGCAGTGTAGAGGAGATGAAGTGTAAGGCGCAATGTGGAGGAGATGAAGTGTGAGGAGCAGTGTAGAGGAGATGAAGTGTGAGGCGCAGTGTAGAGAAGATGAAGTGTGAGGTGCAGTGTAGAGGAGATGAAGTGTGAGGCGCAGTGTGGAGGAGATGAAGTGTAAGGCGCAGTGTAGAGGAGATGAAGTGTGAGGCGCAGTGTAGATGAGATGAAGTGTAAGGCGCAGTGTGGAGGAGATGAAGTGTGATTTGCAGTGTAGAGGAGATGAAGTGTGAGGCGCAGTGTGGAGGAGATGGAGTGTAAGGAGCAATGTAGAGGAGATGAAGTGTGAGGCGCAGTGTAGATGAGATGAAGTGTAAGGCGCAGTGTAGAGATGAAGTGTGAGGCGCAGTGTAGAAGAGATGAAGTGTGAGGTGCAGTGTAGAGGAGATGAAGTGTGAGGCGCAGTGTAGATGAGATGAAGTGTAAGGCGCAGTGTAGAGATGAAGTGTGAGGCGCAGTGTGGAGGAGATGAAGTGTGAGGTGCAGTGTAGAGGAGATGAAGTGTGAGGCGCAGTGTAGATGAGATGAAGTGTAAGGCGCAGTGTAGAGGAGATGAAGTGTGAGGCGCAGTGTAGAGGAGATGAAGTGTGAGGCGCAGTGTGGAGGAGATTTAAGTGTGAGACGCAGTGTAGAGGAGATGAAGTGTGAGGCGCAGTGTGGAGGAGATGAAGTGTGAGGCGCAGTGTAGATGAGATGAAGTGTAAGGCGCAGTGTGGAGGAGATGAAGTGTGAGGTGCAGTGTAGAGGAGATGAAGTGTGAGGCGCAGTGTGGAGGAGATGGAGTGTAAGGAGCAATGTAGAGGAGATGAAGTGTGAGGCGCAGTGTAGAGATGAAGTGTGAGGCGCAGTGTAGAGGAGATGAAGTGTGAGGCGCAGTGTAGATGAGATGAAGTGTAAGGTGCAGTGTAGAGATGAAGTGTGAGGCGCAGTGTGGAGGAGATGAAGTGTGAGGTGCAGTGTAGAGGAGATGAAGTGTGAGGCGCAGTGTAGATGAGATGAAGTGTAAGGCGCAGTGTAGAGGAGATGAAGTGTGAGGCGCATTGTAGAGATGAAGTGTGAGGTGCAGTGTAGAGGACATGAAGTATGAGGCGCAGTGTAGAGGAGATGAAGTGTGAGGCGCAGTGTGGAGGAAATGAAGTGTGAGGCCCAGTGAGATGAAGTGTGACGTGCAGTGTGGAGGAGATGAAGTGTGAGGTGCAGTGTGGAGATGAAGTGTAAGGTGCAGTGTAGAGGAGATGAAGTGTGAGGTGCAGTGTGGAGGAGATGAAGTGTGAGGTGCAGTGTAGAGGAGATGAAGTGTAAGGTGCAGTGTAGAGGAGATGAAGTGTGAGGTGCAGTGTGGAGGAGATGAAGTGTGAGGCGCAGTGTAGAGGAGATGAAGTGTGAGGCGCAGTGTAGAGGAGATGATGTGTGAGGCGAAGTGTAGAGGAGATGAAGTGTGAGGCGCAGTGTGGAGGAGATGAAGTGTGAGGCGCAGTGTAGAGGAGATGAAGTGTGAGGCGCAGTGTGGAGGAGATGAAGTGTGAGGCGCAGTGTAGAGGAGATGAAGTGTGAGGCGCAGTGTAGAGGAGATGAAGTGTGAGGCGCAGTGTGGAGGAGATGAAGTGTGAGGCGCAGTGTAGAGGAGATGAAGTGTGAGGCGCAGTGTGGAGGAGATGAAGTGTGAGGCTCAGTGTGGAGGAGATGAAGTGTGAGGCGCAGTGTGGAGGAGATGAAGTGTGAGGCGCAGTGTGGAGGAGATGAAGTGTGAGGCACAGTGTTGAGGAGATGAAGTGTGAGGCACAGTGTGGAGGAGATGAAGTGTGAGGCTCAGTGTGGAGGAGATGAAGTGTGAGGCGCAGTGTGGAGGAGATGAAGTGTGAGGCGCAGTGTAGAGGAGATGAAGTGTGAGGCGCAGTGTGGAGGAGATGAAGTGTGAGGCGCAGTGTGGAGGAGATGAAGTGTGAGGCGCAGTGTGGAGGAGATGAAGTGTGAGGCGCAGTGTGGAGGAGATGAAGTGTGAGGCGCAGTGTGGAGGAGATGAAGTGTGAGGCGCAGTGTAGAGGAGATGAAGTGTGAGGCGCAGTGTGGAGGAGATGAAGTGTGAGGCGCAGTGTAGAGGAGATGAAGTGTGAGGCGCAGTGTGGAGGAGATGAAGTGTGAGGCGCAGTGTAGAGGAGATGAAGTGTGAGGCGCAGTGTGGAGGAGATGAAGTGTGAGGCGCAGTGTGGAGGAGATGAAGTGTGAGGCGCAGTGTGGAGGAGATGAAGTGTGAGGCGCAGTGTAGAGGAGATGAAGTGTGAGGCGCAGTGTAGAGGAGATGAAGTGTGAGGCGCAGTGTAGAGGAGATGAAGTGTGAGGCGCAGTGTGGAGGAGATGAAGTGTGAGGCGCAGTGTGGAGGAGATGAAGTGTGAGGCGCAGTGTGGAGGAGATGAAGTGTGAGGCGCAGTGTGGAGGAGATGAAGTGTGAGGCGCAGTGTGGAGGAGATGAAGTGTGAGGCGCAGTGTAGAGGAGATGAAGTGTGAGGCGCAGTGTAGATGAGATGAAGTGTGAGGCGCAGTGTAGAGGAGATGAAGTGTGAGGCGCAGTGTAGAGGAGATGAAGTGTGAGGCGCAGTGTGGAGGAGATGAAGTGTGAGGCGCAGTGTGGAGGAGATGAAGTGTGAGGCGCAGTGTGGAGGAGATGAAGTGTGAGGCGCAGTGTGGAGGAGATGAAGTGTGAGGCGCAGTGTGGAGGAGATGAAGTGTGAGGCGCAGTGTGGAGGAGATGAAGTGTGAGGCGCAGTGTGGAGGAGATGAAGTGTGAGGCGCAGTGTGGAGGAGATGAAGTGTGAGGCGCAGTGTGGAGGAGATGAAGTGTGAGGCGCAGTGTAGAGGAGATGAAGTGTGAGGCGCAGTGTGGAGGAGATGAAGTGTGAGGCGCAGTGTGGAGGAGATGAAGTGTGAGGCGCAGTGTGGAGGAGATGAAGTGTGAGGCGCAGTGTGGAGGAGATGAAGTGTGAGGCGCAGTGTGGAGGAGATGAAGTGTGAGGCGCAGTGTGGAGGAGATGAAGTGTGAGGCGCAGTGTAGAGGAGATGAAGTGTGAGGCGCAGTGTGGAGGAGATGAAGTGTGAGGCGCAGTGTAGAGGAGATGAAGTGTGAGGCGCAGTGTGGAGGAGATGAAGTGTGAGGCGCAGTGTAGAGGAGATGAAGTGTGAGGCGCAGTGTGGAGGAGATGAAGTGTGAGGCGCAGTGTAGAGGAGATGAAGTGTGAGGCGCAGTGTGGAGGAGATGAAGTGTGAGGCGCAGTGTGGAGGAGATGAAGTGTGAGGCGCAGTGTGAGGCGAGGAGATGAAGTGTGAGGCGCAGTGTTGAGGAGATGAAGTGTGAGGCGCAGTGTAGAGGAGATGAAGTGTGAGGCGCAGTGTGGAGGAGATGAAGTGTGAGGCGCAGTGTAGAGGAGATGAAGTGTGAGGCGCAGTGTGGAGGAGATGAAGTGTGAGGCGCAGTGTAGAGGAGATGAAGTGTGTGGCGCAGTGTGGAGGAGATGATGTGTAAGGCGCAGTGTAGAGGATATTAAGGGTGAGGCGAAGTGTGGAGGAGATGAAGTGTGAGGCGCAGTGTAGAGGAGATGAAGTGTGAGGCGCAGTGTAGAGGAGATGAAGTGTGAGGCGCAGTGTAGAGGAGATGAAGTGTGAGGCGCAGTGTAGAGGAGATGAAGTGTGAGGCGCAGTGTAGAGGAGATGAAGTGTGAGGCGCAGTGTAGAGGAAATGAAGTGTGAGGCGCAGTGTGTAGAGGAGATGTTGTGTGAGGAGCAGTGTAGAGGAGATGAAGTGTGAGGCGCAGTGTGGAGGAGATGAAGTGTGAGGCGCAGTGTAGAGGAGATGAAGTGTGAGGCGCAGTGTAGAGGAGATGAAGTGTGAGGCGCAGTGTAGAGGAGATGAAGTGTGAGGCGCAGTGTGGAGGAGATGTAGTGTGAGGCGCAGTGTGAGGCGCAAGAGGAGATGAAGTGTGAGGCGCAGTGTCCGCAATGTGGAGGAGATGAAGTGTGAGGTGCAGTGTAGAGGAGATGAAGTGTGAGGCGCAGTGTAGAGGAGATGAAGTGTGAGGTGCAGTGTAGAGGAGATGAAGTGTGAGGCGCAGTGTGGAGGAGATGAAGTGTAAGGCGCAGTGTAGAGGAGATGAAGTGTGAGGCGCAGTGTAGATGAGATGAAGTGTAAGGCGCAGTGTGGAGGAGATGAAGTGTGAGGTGCAGTGTAGAGGAGATGAAGTGTGAGGCGCAGTGTGGAGGAGATGAAGTGTGAGGCGCAGTGTAGAGGAGATGAAGTGTGAGGCGCAGTGTAGAGGAGATGAAGTGTGAGGTGCAGTGTAGAGGAGATGAAGTGTGAGGCGCAGTGTGGAGGAGATGAAGTGTGAGGCGCAGTGTAGAGGAGATGAAGTGTGAGGCGCAGTGTAGAGGAGATGAAGTGTGAGGCGCAGTGTAGAGGAGATGAAGTGTGAGGCGCAGTGTAGAGGAGATTAAGTGTGAGACGCAGTGTAGAGGAGATGAAGTGTGAGGCGCAGTGTGGAGGAGATGAAGTGTGAGGCGCAGTGTGGAGGAGATGAAGTGTGAGGCGCAATGTGGAGGAGATGAAGTGTGAGGTGCAGTGTAGAGGAGATGAAGTGTAAGGCGCAATGTGGAGGAGATGAAGTGTGAGGTGCAGTGTAGAGGAGATGAAGTGTGAGGCGCAGTGTAGAGGAGATGAAGTGTGAGGTGCAGTGTAGAGGAGATGAAGTGTGAGGCGCAGTGTGGAGGAGATGAAGTGTAAGGCGCAGTGTAGAGGAGATGAAGTGTGAGGCGCAGTGTAGATGAGATGAAGTGTAAGGCGCAGTGTGGAGGAGATGAAGTGTGAGGTGCAGTGTAGAGGAGATGAAGTGTGAGGCGCAGTGTGGAGGAGATGGAGTGTAAGGAGCAATGTAGAGGAGATGAAGTGTGAGGCGCAGTGTAGATGAGATGAAGTGTAAGGCGCAGTGTAGAGATGAAGTGTGAGGCGCAGTGTAGAGGAGATGAAGTGTGAGGCGCAGTGTAGATGAGATGAAGTGTAAGGTGCAGTGTAGAGATGAAGTGTGAGGCGCAGTGTGGAGGAGATGAAGTGTGAGGTGCAGTGTAGAGGAGATGAAGTGTGAGGCGCAGTGTAGATGAGATGAAGTGTAAGGCGCAGTGTAGAGGAGATGAAGTGTGAGGCGCAGTGTAGAGGAGATGAAGTGTGAGGCGCAGTGTAGAGGAGATTAAGTGTGAGACGCAGTGTAGAGGAGATGAAGTGTGAGGCGCAGTGTGGAGGAGATGAAGTGTGAGGCGCAATGTGGAGGAGATGAAGTGTGAGGTGCAGTGTAGAGGAGATGAAGTGTAAGGCGCAATGTGGAGGAGATGAAGTGTGAGGTGCAGTGTAGAGGAGATGAAGTGTGAGTCGCAGTGTAGAGGAGATGAAGTGTGAGGTGCAGTGTAGAGGAGATGAAGTGTGAGGCGCAGTGTGGAGGAGATGAAGTGTAAGGCGCAGTGTAGAGGAGATGAAGTGTGAGGCGCAGTGTAGATGAGATGAAGTGTAAGGCGCAGTGTGGAGGAGATGAAGTGTGAGGTGCAGTGTAGAGGAGATGAAGTGTGAGGCGAAGTGTGGAGGAGATGGAGTGTAACGAGCAATGTAGAGGAGATGAAGTGTGAGGCGCAGTGTAGATGAGATGAAGTGTAAGGCGCAGTGTAGAGATGAAGTGTGAGGCGCAGTGTAGAGGAGATGAAGTGTGAGGTGCAGTGTAGAGGAGATGAAGTGTGAGGCGCAGTGTAGATGAGATGAAGTGTAAGGTGCAGTGTAGAGATGAAGTGTGAGGCGCAGTGTGGAGGAGATGAAGTGTGAGGTGAAGTGTAGAGGAGATGAAGTGTGAGGCGCAGTGTAGATGAGATGAAGTGTAAGGCGCAGTGTAGAGGAGATGAAGTGTGAGGCGCATTGTAGAGATGAAGTGTGAGGTGCAGTGTAGAGGACATGAAGTATGAGGCGCAGTGTAGAGGAGATGAAGTGTGAGGCGCAGTGTGGAGGAAATGAAGTGTGAGGCGCAGTGTGGAGATGAAGTGTAAGGTGCAGTGTAGAGGAGATGAAGTGTGACGTGCAGTGTGGAGGAGATGAAGTGTGAGGTGCAGTGTGGAGATGAAGTGTAAGGTGCAGTGTAGAGGAGATGAAGTGTGAGGTGCAGTGTGGAGGAGATGAAGTGTGAGGTGCAGTGTAGAGGAAATGAAGTGTGAGGTGCAGTGTGGAGATGAAGTGTAAGGTGCAGTGTAGAGGAGATGAAGTGTGAGGTGCAGTGTGGAGGAGATGAAGTGTGAGGTGCAGTGTAGAGGAGATGAAGTGTAAGGTGCAGTGTAGAGGAGATGAAGTGTGAGGTGCAGTGTGGAGGAGATGAAGTGTGAGGCGCAGTGTAGAGGAGATGAAGTGTGAGGCGCAGTGTAGAGGAGATGAAGTGTGAGGCGCAGTGTGGAGGAGATGAAGTGTAAGGCGCAGTGTAGAGGAGATGAAGTGTGAGGCGCAGTGTAGATGAGATGAAGTGTGAGGCGCAGTGTGGAGGAAATGAAGTGTGAGGCTCAGTGAGGAGATGAAGTGTGAGGCGCAGTGTGGAGGAGATGAAGTGTGAGGCCCAGTGAGGAGATGAAGTGTGAGGCGCAGTGTGGAGGAGATGAAGTGTGAGGCGCAGTGTGGAGGAGATGAAGTGTGAGGCGCAGTGTGGAGGAGATGAAGTGTGAGGTGCAGTGTGGAGGAGATGAAGTGTGAGGCGCAGTGTGGAGGAAATGAAGTGTGTGGAGCAGTGTGAGGCGCATTGTAGAGGAGATGAAGTGTGAGGCGAAGTGTGGAGGAGATGAAGTGTGAAGTGCATTATGGAGGAGATGAAGTGTGAAGTGCAGTATGGAGATGATGTGTGAGGAGCAGTGTGAGGTGCAGTGTGGAGGAGATGAAGTGTGAAGTGCAGTATGGAGGAGATGAAGTGTGAGGAGCAGTGTGAGGTGCATTGTGGAGAAGTGTGAGGTGCAGTCTGGAGATGAAGTGTGATGCGCAGTTTGGAGGAGATGAAGTGTGAGGCGCAGTGTGAGGTACAGTGTGGGGTGAAGTGTGATGTGCAGTATGAGGTGCAGTGTGAGGTACAGTGTAGGATGAAGTGTGATGTGCAGTGTGAGGTGCAATGTGAGGTACAGTGTGGGGTGAAGCGTGTGATGCAGTGTTAGGCGCAGTGTGGGGTGAAGTGTGAGGGGCAGTGTTAGGCGCAGTGTGGGGTGAAGTGTGAGGTGCAGTGTGGGGTGAAGTGTGAGGGGCAGTGTTAGGCGCAGTGTGGGGTGAAGTGTGATGCGCAGTGTGGGGTGAAGTGTGAGGGGCAGTGTTAGGCGCAGTGTGGGGTGAAGTGTGAGGTGCAGTGTGGGGTGAAGTGTGAGGGGCAGTGTTAGGCGCAGTGTGGGGTGAAGTGTGAGGCGCAGTGTGGGGTGAAGTGTGAGGGGCAGTGTTAGGCGCAGTGTGGGGTGAAGTGTGATGCGCAGTGTGAGGTGCAGTGTGAGGAAGATGTGCAATTTAGGTGTAATGTTTGGTAGGTGCAGTGTTATTTAGGTGCACTGTTAGGTAGGTTCATTGTTAGGTAGGTGCAGTGTTAGGTAGATGCAGTGTTAGGCAGGTGCAGTGTTAGGTGGATGCAGAGTTAGGTAGGTGCAGTGTTAGGTAGGTGCAGTCTTATGTAGGTGCAGTGTAAGGTATGGGCAGTGTTAGGTGCAATGTTAGGTAGGTGCACTGTTAGGTAGGTGCACTGTTAGGTAGGTGCACTGTTAAGTAGGTGCTATGTTAGTAGGTACAGTATTAGGTAGATGTAGTGTTAGGTAGGTGCAGTGTTAGGTAGATGCAGTGTTAGGTAGGTGCAGTGTTAGGTAGATGCAGTGTTAGGCAGGTGCAGTGTTAGGTAGATGCAGTGTTAGGTAGGTGCAGTGTTAGGTAGATGCAGTGTTAGGTAGGTGCAGTGTTAGGTAGGTGCAGTCTTATGTAGGTGCAGTGTAAGGTATGGGCAGTGTTAGGTGCAATGTTAGGTAGGTGCACTGTTAGGTAGGTGCACTGTTAGGTAGGTGCACTGTTAAGTAGGTGCTATGTTAGTAGGTACAGTATTAGGTAGATGTAGTGTTAGGTAGGTGCAGTGTTAGGTAGATGCAGTGTTAGGTAGATGCAGTGTTAGGTAGATGCAGTGTTAGGTAGGTGCAGTGTTAGGTAGGTGCAGTCTTATGTAGGTGCAGTGTAAGGTATGTGCAGTGTTAGGTGCAATGTTAGGTATGTGCACTGTTAGGTAGGTGCACTGTTAGGTAGGTGCACTGTTAAGTAGGTGCTATGTTAGTAGGTACAGTATTAGGTAGATGTAGTGTTAGGTAGGCGCAGTGTTGGGTAGGTGCATTGTTAGGTAGGTGTAGCGTTAGGTACAGCATTTGGCAGGTGCGGTGTTTGGCAGGTGCAATGTTAGGTATGTGCATTGTTAGGTAGGTGCAATGTTAGGTATGTGCATTGTTAGGTAGGTGCAATATTATATAGATTAAGTGTTAGGTATGTGCAGTTTTAGGTAGATGCAGTTTTAGGTACGTGTAGTGTTAGGTAGGTACAGTATTTGGCAGGTACAATGTTATGCAGGTGCAGTGTTAAGTAAGTGCTGTGTTAGGTAGGTGCAGTGTTAGGTAGGTGTATTGTTAGGTAGGTGCAGTGTTAGGTAGATGCAGTGTTAGGTAGGTGCAGTGCTAGGCAGATGCAGTGTTAGGTAGGTGTAGTGTTAGGTACAGTATTTGGCAAGTGCGGTGTTTGGCAGGTGCGGTGTTTGGCAGGTGCAATGTTAGGTATGTGCATTGTTAGGTAAGTGCAGTATTATATAGATTCAGTGTTAGGTGCAGTGTTAGGTAGGCGTACTGTTAGGTAGGTACAGCATTTGGCAGGTGCAGTGTTTGTCAGGTGCAGTGTTAAGTAAGTACTGTGTTAGGTAGGTGCAGTGTTAGCTGCAATGTTAGGTAGGTACACTGTTAGGTAGGTGCACTGTTAAGTAGGTGCTATGTTAGTAGGTACAGTATTAGGTAGATGTAGTGTTAGGTAGGTGCAGTGTTAGGTAGATGCAGTGTTAGGTAGGTGTAGCGTTAGGTACAGTATTTGGCAGGTGCGGTGTTTGGCAGGTGCAATGTTAGGTATGTGCATTGTTAGGTAGGTGCAATATTATATAGATTCAGTGTTAGGTATGTGCAGTTTTAGGTAGATGCAATTTTAGGTACGTGTAGTGTTAGGTAGGTACAGTATTTGGCAGGTGCAATGTTATGCAGGTGCAGTGTTAAATAAGTGCTGTGTTAGGTAGGTGCAGTGTTAGGTAGGTGTATTGTTAGGTAGGTGCAATATTAGGTAGATTCAGTGTTAGGTGCAGTGCTAGGCAGATGCAGTGTTAGGTAGGTGTAGTGTTAGGTACAGTATTTGGCAAGTGCGGTGTTTGGCAGGTGCGGTGTTTGGCAGGTGCAATGTTAGGTATGTGCATTGTTAGGTAGGTGCAGTATTATATAGATTCAGTGTTAGGTGCAGTGTTAGGTAGGCGTACTGTTAGGTAGGTACAACATTTGGCAGGTGCAGTGTTTGGCAGGTGCAGTGTTAAGTAAGTACTGTGTTAGGTAGGTGCAGTGTTAGGTGCAGTGTTAGGTAGGTGTAGTGTTAGTTAGGTGCAGTGTTAGGTAGGTGCAGTGTTAGGCAGGTGCAGTGTTAGGTAGGTGCAGTGTTAGGCAGGTGCAGTGTTAGGCAGGTGCAGTGTTAGGTAGGTGCAGTGTTAGGCAGGTGCAGTGTTAGGTAGGTGCTATGTGAGGTAGTCAGGATAATTTTCCTGGTTCTTAAATATTTACCTATTTTTGTTATTTATGAAAAGAAGCTCTAAATCTGCACGGGTCATACAGCGTCTTGAGATTGGGAGTCACTGAGGTTTGATCCAAGGAAGGTAACTTAAGCTCTAGTTCCCTTGATTAAGAACCTCTGAGCAGCAGTTGGTCCAGAGTAAGCAACAAGTATTCATTATTTACGTTATTACTGCTGTGTTCCAGAGCCGCCGCGGGTGGCACCCTTCACCATGCCAGAATCACTGTGGGCGGGGTCACGGGTGGCAGTACAGTGCCTGCTGGTGCAGGGTGACCCTCCTGTGACCCTCACTTGGCTCCACAACGGCTCCCCCGCAACCACCACCCCCGGGATCTCCGTCATGCCCCTGGGACAGTTCGTGGTGGCACTCTTCATTGAGAGGCTGCGAGCGCATCACTCTGGGAATTACACGTGCCAGGCTAGCACTCCTGCGGCCACAGCCTCGCACTCCAGCACTCTGAGTGTCCACGGTAACTACCTATCAGGGCCTCTGGCTAATTCATCCTTCTCTTGCAGTGCCGCCCTCCATCAAGCCATTTGACTTCGGCTCACTGGTGTCTGGGATGCGGACAACAGTGACGTGTGACGTGCAGATGGGAGACCCGCCCCTGACACTACTGTGGCTACGTGATGAGCACGTCCTCACTCCCACTGCAGACCTCCAGCTAAGCCAACATGATTCTTTCTCCACCAGCCTTGTGTTAGCGCACGTGCGTCCCCACCACGCCGGAGACTACACATGTGTGGCGCGCAACGAGGCGCGTGAAGTGCGCTACACCGCTGAGCTCCTCGTGCGCGGTAATGTACAAGCAGCCTGATTGACGCACTTATGATGCACCGCTGCACTAATGCACCGCACCGCACTGCATCGCACCGCACTACTATTCCCAGCACTGCATACTAACACCCAACTTCTCTATTTTCAGGATACCAGAACCATTGTTTTAAGCGCTGAATTATCACTCCCTCACTCACAGGCATCCTCACTCTTCACAGCCAACCTTACTCCTCACCCATCAAAGGCACCACTCACCCCTCACTGCCACCCCTCTCACTAGACCCTCACAGTGGAAATATAAACACAAATGCAGTATAATGTGATCCTTTATTGACAACGTTTCACCCACACAGTGGGCTTTTTCAAGTCACACACGGATCTACCTGGGGTTGGAAGGTACGAGAGTATTTATAGTCATGTTCAGAATGTTGAGGTCAGGTGGAGAATGCTGCATCTGATGATCTACCGGGTGGGGTTATAGAGTCTTGGGTAGCTTGGCAGGGGTATTGGACAAGTTGTAGACCTTCTGCAGTGTTCTATGTTCTTATGTGGGATAGCGATGAAGAAGTTTCTTGGCGAGTGGTTCAGCTATGTTATAGAAGCCATTGTTCTGGTTGAAATTGTTGGTTATAGAGATAAGCGATGATTCCAGGATTCTTCTGTATTGAGTGTTGTCTTCTGTGGCTATAAGTCTTGAGTTTCTGTAGTTAATTAAATGGTTGTGTGAATTGCGATGTTGTACACAGGCATTCCTTGTATCGTCAGTCCTGCTTGCATATTGGTGTTCTGAAATGCGTGTTTGGAGGTCTCTTGATGTTTCGCCCACATATAATTTGTTGCAGTCATTACAAGGGATTATGTATACCCCTGCAGAGGATGGAGGCTTGTCCTGTCTACTACTGGTGATGTCCTTGATGGTCGTGGTTGTGGAGGTAGATACTTGGAATGATGTTTTGGCAAAGATGTTGGAAACATGTTTGGCAATGGAGTTGTTGGGGAGGACTATGTATCTCTTCTCGGCAGTGTCTTCTCTGGGTGTGTTGAAGATGTTTAATGCCCGCCGTCTGCAGTCTCTGATTCCCCTCAAGGAAGGTTCCTTGATGTTGGTGAGGGGCTCTTGATTTAGGGAATTGGATCTGTGCTCCAGTTCCCCGAATTAAGCCTGAATGCCTTCCACATCCCCCCCGCCAGGCGCTGTATAATCCTCCGGGTTTAGCGCTTCCCCCTTGATTATAATAATAATAATGCAGTCTCTGATGAAGTGACGAGGATAGTGGAGTTTAGAAAATACTTGTTCAATTATAGTGCATTCTTCCTCAAGGAACTCATTGCTGCAGATTCTGAGTGCACGTAGGAAGAAGCCTATAATCACACCACGTTTGGTTTTGGTGTCGTGGTGAGAGTAGAAGTGAAGAAGATCGTTTTGGTTGGTGGGTTTTCGATAGACTTTAAAACGAAGTTCGTGGTCAGCTTTGCAGAGCAGAACATCAAGGAAAGGAAGAGTGTTGTCGACTTCTTCTTCAAGTGTGAACTGGATTGAAGGCTCGACCTTGTTGAGCTTGTCTTGGAGAGCTTGAACGTTGAAGCGTTTAGGAGTTATGAGGAGAATGTCGTCAACATAACGGAGCCAGGTGACAGACTAAGGAATAATGGTGGAGAAACAAGGGAAGAAACTTCTGCACACCATCCCAAGCAACCCCAGACTTGCCAGAATGTACGGACTGCCAAAGACTCACAAGCCTGGTATCCCACTGAGGCCCATATCCTCGGGAATAGGCAGTGCTCCCCACCAGCTCTCAGGAATTCTCGCCAAACACCTCTCTAAACTCTTGGGCACTATCAGTCCAGCACATCTCAAACACTCGGGTGATCTTCTCAATCGCATTCGCAACATCAACATCAGGAACAAGAAACTTTCCAGCCTTGACGTGACTTCCCTATTCACCAAAGTACCTACTACACAAGCCATCGATCTCTTGCGCAGGAAAATTGACGATTCACTTGATCTTCCCATTCCAGCCAGCGATTTCATCGACCTTGTTGAACTATGTGTTGGCTTTACGTGTTTCTCCTTCGAAAATCACCTCTTTCAGCAGACTTTTGGACTACCCATGGGTTCGCCACTCAGTGCAGTCCTGGCGAACTTATACATGGAACATCTAGAAGCCGAACGTTTCTCCACCATTATTCCTTCGTCTGTCACCTGGCTCCGTTATGTTGACGACATTCTCCTTATGACTCCTAAACGCTTCAACGTTCAAGCTCTCCAAGACAAGCTCAACCAGGTCGAGCCTTCAATCCAGTTCACACTTGAAGAAGAAGTCGACAACACTCTTCCTTTCCTTGATGTTCTGCTCTGCAAAGCTGACCACGAACTTCGTTTTAAAGTCTATCGAAAACCCACCAACCAAAACGATCTTCTCCACTTCTACTCTCACCACGACACCAAAACCAAACGTGGTGTGATTATATGCTTCTTCCTACGTGCACTCAGAATCTGCAGCAATGAGTTCCTTGAGGAAGAATGCACTATAATTGAACAAGTATTTTCTAAACTCCACTATCCTCGTCACTTCATCAGAGACTGCAGACGGCGGGCATTAAACATCTTCAACACACCCAGAGAAGACACTGCCGAGAAGAGATACATAGTCCTCCCCAACAACTCCATTGCCAAACATGTTTCCAACATCTTTGCCAAAACATCATTCCAAGTATCTACCTCCACAACCACGACCATCAAGGACATCACCAGTAGTAGACAGGACAAGCCTCCATCCTCTGCAGGGGTATACATAATCCCTTGTAATGACTGCAACAAATTATATGTGGGCGAAACATCAAGAGACCTCCAAACACGCATTTCAGAACACCAATATGCAAGCAGGACTGACGATACAAGGAATGCCTGTGTACAACATCGCAATTCACACAACCATTTAATTAACTACAGAAACTCAAGACTTATAGCCACAGAAGACAACACTCAATACAGAAGAATCCTGGAATCATCGCTTATCTCTATAACCAACAATTTCAACCAGAACAATGGCTTCTATAACATAGCTGAACCACTCGCCAAGAAACTTCTTCATCGCTATCCCACATAAGAACATAGAACACTGCAGAAGGTCTACAACTTGTCCAATACCCCTGCCAAGCTACCCAAGACTCTATAACCCCACCCGGTAGATCATCAGATGCAGCATTCTCCACCTGACCTCAACATTCTGAACATGACTATAAATACTCTCGTACCTTCCAACCCCAGGTAGATCCGTGTGTGACTTGAAAAAGCCCACTGTGTGGGTGAAACGTTGTCAATAAAGGATCACATTATACTGCATTTGTGTTTATATTTCCATTGTGTCGGTATTTTATACCATTTATTTCCAGACCCTCACAGTACAAAGCCAGCATGATGAATTCATGACAGATGTGTAGACAATGACACAAGTATACAGATGTGAAGATTGTAACACTGACAGGTGTGTAGAGAAAGGCATAATTATGTAGGTTTGTAGGCTGTAACACGAACAGATACGATAAATTAGACACTTGTGCGACACATGGGTATGTCTGTTGTGTAATTGTCGCTAACCACTGGTTGGAGAAAAGTTTCCACAATAAAGTTACCCAAATGTGCCACAATTGTCTAATTTACCAACTTGTCGGTTCTCTGAACCATTTGACTACATTGACAGGTATGTAGACAGAGACACAAGTATGCATAAAAAAATACACAAATAACCCGCACATAGAAAGGAATCTTTTTGTTATGTAGTTATGCATAAAAACAAAAGTTCAGATATTGTAAGTCTTTCAAAGGATTATAATCAACATATATAAATACTCCCGGAAGCTGAGGTGGAAGTAGGTGTGGGTCAGGTACATAACGAGTGCAAGTCATTTTAATAGGACAGGCCTAAATGTCACCTGACGAAGAAATCATTGTAGCGTGGAACATCTGTGGAGCATAAGATGTCGGTCAGTTCCCAGGGATCTTAATAAGGCTTAAGTGAATATGTTATGTTGCCAGGTTACAGGCCAGTAGCAGTCCGTGTAAGATGATTTTATTCTGTAGAAATGGCTTGGCTGAAAATGCCCACACTTTCTAGGCATGTCCTTCTCTCTCTGTCCTCACTAACGCTTAGTTTAGTGCCCTTCCATACCATAACACATGTATGTTTGTCTCGGGGAAAGATAGTAGCATTGTTCACGATGTGGATCCTGTTAACGTATTAGTGCTCCTGTATAGTGGTGTTGACCTCGCGTAATTTTTCTCCTGCTCATTAGTTATCGTATCATGCAATAGGAATGACGACCCTGGTGCTATTATGTTTGTTAAATTCGCTTTTGGCTGTGTTTCATATGTTTCAGTGTGGGAGCTGGACCATTAGTACCACTTTTTCCTGAGTGCCTTTGTGACTACGTCAGGTGTTTTTTATTGCGGGAAAGATGAGACTTTTGTAGGAAAAAATGAGGTAGCTTCTTTCGGTATTAAGAGCATTTTTCTACTACAGGTTAATATAAAGTCTGAGCGAAAATGCCACGTGAAGATTTAATGAATAATATTGCATTCTTCTTCAAGAAATTCAAAGCTGTAAATTCTGTGAGCTCTCAAGAAGAACCCAATTAGAGCTTCATCTTTAAAATACAAAGTTCCGGAAACTCTCAAACAAAGATGACTTTTGTATTGGTTTTCTGATCTTGACAAGGAAACGAAATAGAGATCTAATTGAATTCTTCCTGAGATCCCATAGAATTTGTAGCCCTGAACATCTCAAAGAAGAATGTGTTATCACTGAATAAAACATTTCTACGTTACAATTACGTTTACATTTTATCCAGATATACAGACAGTGGACATAGAAAAATACTCCCGACACAATAAAATGCTCTCCACACAAATTCAAAAGCATACGAGACAAAATCAAAACAGAATTCGCCTAACGTTCAATCTTACTGCAGGAGTCTGTCTTTTAATGTGCAGGAAGCAACGAACGTAAGAAAGGCGTCATATACCCTCGGTAACAGGATACAAGGTCACCAATAAGCTTGCAGGACATACTTCATCAACAGTGCTTTAGTTATCCATCAAAACAAACCTTCACATCTTGTCGCGCTGAAAAACACCAAACTCATCAAAGAAGAAAACGGGACTATAAGTAAATGCCTGAAAAATCGGTTATTTACATACATAATGTGGCAGATGTTGCAAATGTATGAAATAAGTGGTAAGATACTGAAAGCAGTTAAGAGTTTTGACGAGGATAGAGAATATGTAGGAGAGCGGAAGACTATTGCCTAGTAAACGTAGCCCTTAGACAGGGATACGTGATGTCACCATGGTTGTTCAATATATTTATAGATGGGGCTGTAAGAGAAGTGAATGCTCGGATGTCGGCAAGAGGTGTGGGATTAAGAGATAAAGAATCTAACACAAAGTAGTTGTCACAGTTGCTTTTTGCTGATGACACTGTGCTTTTGGGGAGATTCTGAGAAGTTACAGAGGTCAGTGAACGAAGGAAATGAATAGTGAACGTAGGAAAGAACAAGGTGATGAGCATAACAAAAAATTTAGGTAATGAAAAATTTGATATCAGATTGAAGGGAGGGAGTATAGAGGAAGTGAATGAGTTCAGGTATTCGGGAGTGGACTAGTCAACAGATGGGTCTATGAAAGAAAAGGTAAATCAGAATTGACGAGGAGAAAAAGGTGAAAGAAGCACTGTGGAGTCTGTAGAGACAACACTATCCACTGAAGCAAAGAGCGAATGCATGAGAGTATAGTGGTACCAACGCTCTTATATAGGTGTGAAGTATGGGTAGTGAATGTTGCAACAAGGAGAAGGCTAGAGGCAGTAGCAATGTCGTGTCTGAGGGCTATGTACAGTGTGAATATAATGCAGAGAATCTGTAGCTTGAACATTAGAAGGAGGTGTGGGGTTAGAGTGTTATCCAGAGGGCTGAGGAAGGGTTGTTCAGGTGGTTTGGACATTTAGAGAGGTTGGAACAAAAAAGAATAACTTGGAGGGCATATAAAAGTGGAAGGAAGGTGGGCAGGAATCGTCCTAGGAAAGGTTGGAGGGACGGGGTAAAGGCGATTTTGTGTGCAAGGGGCTTGTACTTCCAGCAAACGTGCGTGAGCGTGTTAGGAGAGAGTTGTGATTTTTATGACTTGACGTGCTGTCGGAGTGTGAGCAGAGTAACATTTATGAAGGGATTCAGGGAAACCAGTTAGCCGGACTTGAGTCCTGGAGGTGGAAGTACAGTGCCTGAAATCTGAAGGAGGGATGTTGATATGTTGCAATTTTTTAACTAGTGTAGGCACGCCTCTGGCAAAACAGTGATGGAACCAATGATGATGAAAGTGTTTCTTCTTTTTCGGGTCACCCTGCCTTGGTGGGAGACGACCGATGTGTTAAAAAAATATATACATACGATAATACAGAACAAAATACACAGATGCCCTCAGCATAGGAAAATCTTTAATATGCTTCATATTACGCGAAGAGCTACCAACCTATAACTAAGTAACATTCCAATACCTATCACAACAGAATGAACCTCATCAACGATTCAGCAATATAGGCTTCACTTATACTCCACATATTTTCCACTATCATCGTGAACTGTACCTCCACATAGCTGTGACTCACTTATGTTTACCCTTCCTCACCTAGCAGTATTATTGGCTGTTCAATGTAAATCTCTATATGATTATAAAAAAAACTAATTTTTGTCCTTAAAAAATTTGTCCGGCATTTATTCGTTCTTATGCAGTTACCTCATCTCACCCCACCTGCCAGGCAGCCAAACACAGGTGTTTCCTGTCATACCTGCCAGGCAGCCAAACACAAGTGTTTCCTGTCACACCTGCCAGGCAGCCAAACACAGGTGTTTCCTGTCATACCTGCCAGGCAGCCAAACACAAGTGTTTCCTGTCACACCTGCCAGGTAGCCAAACACAGGTGTTTCCTGTCATACCTGCCAGGCAGCCAAACACAGGTGTTTCCTGTCATACCTGCCAGGCAGCCAAACACAGGTGTTTCCTGTCATACCTGCCAGGCAGCCAAACACAGGTGTTTCCTGTCATACCTGCCAGGCAGCCAAACACAGGTGTTTCCTGTCACACCTGCCAGGCAGCCAAACACAGGTGTTTCCTGTCATACCTGCCAGGCAGCCAAACACAGGTGTTTCCTGTCATACCTGCCAGGCAGCCAAACACGGGTGTTTCCTGTCGTACCTGCCAGGCAGCCAAACACAAGTGTTTCCTGTCACACCTGCCAGGCAGCCAAACACAGGTGTTTCCTGTCACACCTGATAGGAAACCAAACACAGGTGTTTCCTGTCACACCTGATAGGCAGCCAAACACAGGTGTTTCCTGTCATACCTGCCAGGCAGGCCAAACACAGGTGTTTCCTGTCACACCTGCCAGGCAGGCCAAACACAAGTGTTTCCTGTCACACCTGCCAGGCAGGCCAAACACAGGTGTTTCCTGTCAAACATGCCAGGCAGCCAAACACAGGTGTTTCCTGTCACACCTAATAGGCAGCCAAACACAGGTGTTTCCTGTCACGCCTGCCAGGCAGGCCAAACGCAGGTGTTTCCTGTCACACCTGCCAGGCAGCCAAACACAGGTGTTTCCTGTCACACCTGCCAGGCAGCCAAACACAGGTGTTTTCTGTCACACCTGCCAGGCAGGCCAAACACAGGTTTTTCCTGTCACACCTGCCAGGCAGCCAAACACAGGTGTTTCCTGTCACACCTGCCAGGCAGGCCAAACACAGGTGTTTCCTGTCAAACATGCCAGGCAGCCAAGCACAGGTGTTTCCTGTCACACCTAATAAACAGCCAAACGCAGGTGTTTCCTGTCACACCTAATAAACAGCCAAACGCAGGTGTTTCCTGTCACGCCTGCCAGGCAGGCCAAACGCAGGTGTTTCCTGTCACACCTGCCAGGCAGCCAAACACAGGTGTTTCCTGTCACACCTGCCAGGCAGGCCAAACACAGGTGTTTCCTGTCACACCTGCCAGGCAGGCCAAAAACAGATGTTTCCTGTCACACTTGCCAGGCAGGCCAAACGCAGGTGTTTCCTGTCACGCCTGCCAGGCAGGCCAAACACAGGTGTTTCCTGTCACGCCTGCCAGGCAGGCCAAACGCAGGTGTTTCCTGTCACACCTGCCAGGCAGGCCAAACACAGGTGTTTCCTGTTACGCCTGCCACGCCTGCCAAGCAGGCCAAACACGGGTTATTACATCCTTCCGACGAGGTACACTCATCCACGCTTACATCCTCAAGACGAGGCACACACATCCACGCTTACATCCTTCAGACAAGGTACACACATCCACGCTTACATCCTCAAGACGAGGTACACACATCCACTCTTACATCCTTCAGACAAGGTACACACATCCACACTTACATCCTTCAGACAAGGTACACACATCCACGCTTACATCCTTCAGACAAGGTACACACATCCACGCTTACATCCTTCAGACAAGGTACACACATCCACACTTACATCCTTCAGACAAGGTACACACATCCACGCTTACATCCTTCAGACAAGGTACACACATCCACGCTTACATCCTTCAGACAAGGTACACACATCCACACTTACATCCTTCAGACAAGGTACACACATCCACGCTTACATCCTCAAGACGAGGTACACAAATCCACGCTTACATCCTTCAGACAAGGTACACACATCCACGCTTACATCCTCCAGACTAGGTACACACATCCACGCTTACATCCTCCAGGCGACATACACACATCCACGCTTACATCCTCCAGACGACACACACATCCACGCTTACATCCTCCAGACAAGGTACTCACATCCACGCTTACATCCTCCAGACTAGGTACACACATCCACGCTTACATCCTCCAGGCGACATACACACATCCACGCTTACATCCTCCAGACGACACACACATCCACGCTTACATCCTCCAGACTAGGTACACACATCCACGCTTACATCCTCCAGACGACATACACACGTCCAAGCATATACAATTCCCAAGGAACACTCATCCACACTTACATCAGCCCAACGTACACTCATCCTCACTTAGTAATCTCAACAAGGTACACACACATTCACACTTAAGTTCCCAATTTATACACATATACACTTACAAACCATCAAGAAACACGCGTCCCCACACACAAACCCCCGAAGGTATGTACATCTACAGTTACAAACCATCAAGAAACACGCGTCCCCACACACAAACCCCCGAAGGTATATACATCTACAGTTACAAACCATCAAGAAACACGCGTCCCCACACACAAACCCCCGAAGGTATATACATCTACAGTTACAAACCATCAAGAAACACGCGTCCCCACACACAAACCCCCGAAGGTATATACATCTACAGTTACAAACCATCAACTTGCAACTTTTCATGATTATAAGACTCGCATTATCAATTGGAAATCTTTCAAGGTACATTTACTCGCAAATCACACAAGGTACACTTATCCGCATTTACAAACCATCAAATACCTTACTTCAGCTCCTGGACTTGGTTCAGGAGATGGAGTAAGGTATATAGAGGGGTATGAGACGATGCTCTTGATCCGAGGAGTTGGAGAGAAGTTGTTCATTGTCTTGTGTTAGTAACAAGTTGAGATCCTATCCACATTTACAAATCATCCAAGGTACAAACATCCATACCTGGAGTATACCTGGAGTATACCTGCAGAAGGTTTCGGGGATCAACGCCCCCGCGGCCCGGTCCAAGACCAAGACTCGTATCCATACTTAAAAACCTAAAATTTAAAAACCACTTAATATCTTACAGTCTCCCAGTCTTAGATTGAATAATTTTTGAAAGAAAAGCATATGATTGTTTTCTCTGAAAACGACTCTTTAGTAAGTGGAAGCACCTGGAACACAACTTGTTAGTAAGTGGAAACACCTGGAACACAACTTGTTAATAAGTGGAAACACCTGGAACACAACTTTTTAGTAAGTGGAAACACCTGGAACACAACTTGTTAATAAGTGGAAGCACCTGGAACACAACTTGTTAGTAAGTGGAAGCACCTGGAACACAACTTGTTAGTAAGTGGAAGCACCTGGAACACAACTTGTTAATAAGTGGAAACACCTGGAACACAACTTGTTAATAAGTGGAAACACCTGAAACACAACTTGTTAATAAGTGGAAACACCTGGAACACAACTTGTTAATAAGTGGAAACACCTGGAACACAACTTGTTAATAAGTGGAAACACCTGGAACACAACTTGTTAATAAGTGGAAACACCTGGAACACAACTTGTTAATAAGTGGAAACACCTGGAACACAACTTGTTAATAAGTGGAAACACCTGGAACACAACTTGTTATTTAGTGGAAACACCTGGAACACAACGTGTTAGTAAGTTGAAACACCTGGAGCACAACTTATTTAGTTGAGACACCTGGAGCACAACTTGTTAGTAAGTGGAAACACCTGGAACACAACTTGTTAGTAAGTGGAAACACCTGGAACACAACTTGTTAGTAAGTGGAAACACCTGGAACACAACTTGTTAGTAAGTGGAAACACCTGGAACACAACTTGTTAGTAAGTGGAAACACCTGGAACACAACTTGTTAGTAAGTGGAAACACCTGAAACACAACTTGTTAGTAAGTGGAACACAACTTGTTAGTAAGTGGAAACACCTGGAACACAACTTGTTAGTAAGTGGAAACACCTGGAACACAACTTGTTAGTAAGTGGAAACACCTGGAACACAACTTGTTAGTAAGTGGAAACACCTGGAACACAACTTGTTAGTAAGTGGAAGCACCTGAAACACAACTTGTTAGTAAGTGGAAACACCTGAAACACAACTTGTTAGTAAGTGGAAACACCTGGAACACAACTTATTAGCAAGTGGAAACACCTGGAACACAACTTATTAGCAAGTGGAAACACCTGGAACACAACTTGTTAGTAAGTGGAAACACCTGGAACACAACTTGTTAGCAAGTGGAAACACCAGTAACACAACTCAGTTACAGCCTTGGGAACTCATTTAACCTGCATGTTCTGTATTGTAGTTATTATTCTGCATTAACTCTTTAATATTTCCTAACTTGTTTTTATATCACTACTAAAACTGTGTTAACTAAGTAACCAAAAGCGAAGTAAACCTTTTCTCTGTCACAAAATTGAACAATTATATATATATATATATATATATATATATATATATATATATATATATATATATATATATATATATATATATATATATATGTATGTATGTATAATTCTATGCATTTGCTTTGAACTACGTGCCAAGTCTTCTTTCTCATCATTTAGTGATGTTTTGAGCTGATTAAACGAATCTATCTCTATCGACTTACCATTCTCTTTCGTTCTATCCTTCCCTTGAGCCTGGGCTGGTTATTGAAAATTGTCTGGTTAATATATTATAATCTCTCTCGTTATAATCTTTTTTTTCGATACCTTCCACCTTGACGGCCCATCTCTCTCTCTCTCTCTCTCTCTCTCTCTCTCTCTCTCTCTCTCTCTCTCTCTCTCTCTCTCTCTCTCTCTCTCTCTCTCTCTCTCTCTCTCTCTCTCTCTCTGGGTGTAAAGTTGCGAGTGCTGCTTGACTAACCCTGCCACTTCCTGACCTCAGTGCCACCTCGATGGGTGCTGGAGCCTCAGGACATCAGCGTCACTAGAGGGGAGGACGCCTACCTCACCTGCCTTGCTACAGGCTTCCCCGAGCCCACAGTCACCTGGAGAAGAACCAGACCAGGTGAGTGTGGGATGATATACAGGTGTTCCAGACTCATTGTTCAATTTACACGGGTTTATAAATGGGTGGAAACAGTTGGGACTAACCACAGCTTGATCTTTACATGTCCCCATTATGCCACCCACAACTGTAGATTATTACCCACGAACCTATTTACTGCTAGGTGAACGAGTGTACTAAAACATGCCCAACACCTTCTCTTGCACAAGGGTCAAAATTAGGTGAGCCGCAGCCACCACTGAGCCACAAGCCACCTGATACCTTTCACATGCTCGGTAACTGAGTCGCTTCCACAAAGTCACCAGGTAAAGGTCATCATGTAAAAGGTCACCAGGTAAAAGGTCACCAGCTTAGTGTTTGTATCACTTAAAACATTATAAGATAGTCTTGAGCTGCGGTAATCAGCATTTTTGGTTCTTATATCAGAACTGTTCAAGTTGTGTAAATAATTTTGAGTAATATTAAAACATTCTTATTGTGTTTATCGTCTTTAATGTTGACCTACAAATTGTATTTAGAATTTTACGCAACGTTTCGGTCCGTCCTATGTCATTATTAAGAAAGTAATGACAATGAACAGTGAGTATGAAAAGAGTCAGATTAAGTGTATGCACACCGAAATGTATGTTTCTTAGTGTGTATACAGCGAGAGGTGGACATACACCCAAGGTTATGTATCTTAGTGTACATACACGAGAAGTGTATATGAGAGATACACATCTCTCATGTACACTGAGAGATGTATATCTCTCATTGTATATACAAAGAAAGGTGTGTGTCTCTCTGTGTATTTACTCTAAGATTACCTTTGTCCCTAATTAATGTAATAAAGTAACTTTGACTAGTGATGTACATGTGACGTTACATGTGGCGGGTTACGCAGTGTGCTGCAGTAAAATATTGTAGTAATATATATATATATATATATATATATATATATATATATATATATATATATATATATATATATATATATATATATATATATATATATATATATATATATATATATATATATATATATATATATTATATATATGTATATATATAATTGTACTGAAAGCGGACGTGTATTATTCCTGGTCAATCCGTGTGGCCAGGACAATGGCAGAAGAGGTGTGTTTAGTTCACTACGAGACGGGCGGTGACGGGGAGAAGTCATCATGGTTTGGGCATTAGTTTGAGTAGGTGATTTTGGTAAGTTTTTTATTGTATACTATAGGATATTTCATTTGTATTTAAGTGCTCTCATGTTTATCTGTCAGGCCCTAGTATGCAGAGGCCTGTTTAAATTACGTGAGAGTACCGTAGGGTGTTTTTGCCTGCTGGTAACTAGTCTACCAGGCAGAAGCGAAGGGGTGGGGGTTGTCATGGAGCCTCCCTGTTTATATATTTAGTTAACTCACTAGTACCAGTGTGCTAGTAAGCTAATGTGAACTGAAGTGTGGTGGTTTTTTGGAGTAGAGACTAGGTTGTATACACTATATACTGTATATTATATATATATATATATATATATATATATATATATATATATATATATATATATATATATATATATATATATATATATATATATATATATATATATATATATTTGTATATGTGAGTTTTTGTGTCCTCCCTTTTACAATATATTGATTATTTGCACTCATGCTTCATAATTTGTATTAAGGTACATGCTGGCTAAAGAGTTGCTGTTTTTTGAGTGTAATTTAAATGCCCCTAGATAGCAGACTGAGCAGCCATTTAGGAGCCAGGACATTTTTTTTAAAGTTACGATTTCAAAGTCGTAACATGGCGTTTCATGTGAAATTACATGTGCCGTTACATGTGACGTTACATATGACGTTACATGTGCCATTACATGTGACGTTACATGTTAGTGAAACAGTCAAGGCAAGACATGTGATGTAATTGGTTTAGAAAGCCGACAAATTTAAGAAAGAGAAACTTGTGAAACATTTGGTAATCATTGTTTTGGAAACGTTTCGCCAGCCAGTGGCTTCTTCAGTCCAGTACATAGAAGAACAGTGGAAGATGAAGAGGAGCTTGAGGTAATCAATCCCTCAGTCTGAAATCAATGTGTTGAGTCCATTAATTTTGATCGACTCCAGGCTGAGGGACTTATTGCCTCAAACTCCTCCCAATCTTCCATTATTTTTCTCTGTATTGGACTGAAGAAGCCACTGGCTGGAAAAACGTTCCAAAATTAATATTCCTAAATGCTGTATTATTATTATTATAATCAAAAAGAAGCGCTAAGCCACAAGGGCTATACAGCCCTAAATGCTGTAAAAGTGTCTTTCTTCAGCCTGTTGGTTTTTCTAAACCCTTACATCACCTCTCTTGCTCTGATTGGCTGCTTTACTAAAATTAAAGTCTGTCGACTTCCTAATTAAGGCTCCTTGATGTTGGTAAAGAACTCTTGAACCAAGCATCGGACCTGATAATCTCCCATTCTTCAGGAGCTGTATGACCCTTACTGGCTTAGTGCTTCCCTGTGAATTTAATATTAATAATCTCGGATTTTTCAGGTCCTGTCAAGGGTGTGTACAGCAATGCAGATGAGGGCGTGGGCGTCGACATGGGCTTGGATATTGGTATGAGCGTGCCCATCAGTCGCACCTGGAACAACGGGACTCTCCTGGTGCCGGCAGCGACGGAGGATGCTGAGGGCAGCTACCTATGTGAGGCCACCAATGGTGTGGGTGCTGGCCTCTCTGCTCTCATCACACTCCAGGTACACGGTGAGTAACTTTGGTGCACAGTGAATAACTAAGGTGTACAGTAACTTAGGTCTACAGTGTGTACTTAAGGTACATAGTGAGTAACTTAGATGTACAGTGAGCGACTCTGATGAGGAACTTCAGTGCACGGAAAGTAACATTTGTATACAGTTTATTAACTTAGGTTCACGGTGAGTAACATAGGTTTGCAGTATATCACTTGCACGGCAAATCACTTAGGTACACGGTAGACAACAGGTGCAGGGTAAGTTAGGTGCTCAGGTGATAGGCATTATCCAGCAGAATACGCTGAGAGCAGTAGCCAGAATACTAAATCAGAAAGTCCGTAAATGACTCACGATGCCTAAGTACACTCCGTTAAAGGTTTAGACTGATTTCTTTATCGACGAGAGCATCGATACTCTGAAGGAAGAGACTAAACTTGTTCAAAAGCAGAGCTTGCTCTGATACCACCTCTGACTGCGCTCCCAGTTACCTCGAACTATTGCTTAGAGCAAATATAAAAGAGCACCATAGTTTATACCAGTAATGAAGACGATAAAGAGTGACAGTGTCTGGTGTCTTCAGTTGATGGTGGAGGGTGTGATGGTACCACAAGTCCATGGATGGATGGGTGTGTGGAGCATCATTGATTGTTAGAGGACACAAGTGCAACTAATGTGACATTTTATTGTGGCAACGTTTTGCTCTCCAGGAGCTTTATCAAGCCTGGAGAGCGAAACGTTGCCACAATAAAATGTCACATTAGTTGCACTTGTGTCCTTTTACTTTACATACTGTCGGTAATTCTACCAACTTTATTACATCATTGATTGTTGTACATGAATGGTATACAATAGCGACAAGATGGTATCTTGGTACAGAGGATATTTCCACTACCTACTTGCCATCCCCAAGGGATGGGCCACTTGAGAATCCCACCTACCGCCTTCGTCTGTTGTACCTCATGTGATGTCGGTATATAAGCGCCAGTCTACATGCTTGTGCTTCAGATCCTTCAAGACTACGGTGCTTATCACCTGCTCCTAGGCTGAAGGACTGATTACCTCGTCTTCCACTATCTTCTGTATATAATTCTACAGTATTCATATTACGTCCATGTACTGTATTGAGGAAGCCACTGGATGGCGAAACATCTATAAAGTGAAGATACCCAAACGTTGAATAAGTCTCTATTTCTTCTTCACATCATATTAGCTGTGCGGACTGTAGTCAGTGTGAAGCTCTAGGGTATCTTCTTCTAACGTGTTCAGGAACACATGTCGAGAGAGTTAAACGACATAACAGTATCGCCTGTGTAAGAAGTTTGTCACCAAGAAACTTCATACGCTGAGTGCCCAAGTTCGATTCCCGGCAAGGGAGGAAACATTGGACGAGTTTCACCACCGATTGTCCATGCTCACCCGTCAGTAAAAATGGCACCTAGGTGTTAGTCGACTGGTGTGGGTAGCATCCTGGGACAAAGCTGACTTAATTTGCCCGAAATGTTCTGCAGGGCAGGGCGAGACATACGGGCGAGTCTCCTTACACCCACTGTCCCTGTTAACCTTCAGTAAAAAGGTACCTGGGAGTTAGTCGATCGTTGTGGGTTGCATCCTGGGGAATGATCAAGCACTACAAACTACTGAGCAACTCGAATGTCTCTCAAATGACCTAATGATGCACTTTCTGTGCCCAAAGTACACGATACAAGAAAACCTGAACCTAACCTCCAGGTATAAAAAGCGGCTTTCTATATAGTAGTATGTCATTGATGTCAACTAGGCCTGTATACCTTGTACATGTACCTGTAGAAAAAAAAGATGATTATATTATTAAAAGTAAACAACCAGACATACGTACTGCTGAAGGGTTACGCATCTGGATCTAATTTTATGTAGGCGCCGGCAACAAAGAAAATTTTTTATTTTGGATGTGAAAGTTAGAAACGGCTATAATATGTACACTACTTATTAGTTTAGAGGTCAGGCAGAAATATATTATTCGAGACAGCTGAAGCGGTGCTGGGCTGCGAGTTGGGCAACACACCAGAGAACACCAGCTCAGAATCAGTCATCACCTGTTTTACGATTATCGGAATTGCCATGTAGAGGTAAATGGTTGAGGTATGTGGATGATATCTTGTGTCTTTGGCCACATGATATGGCCCTGGATACATTTTTGCCAAGACAACGCTTTAGTCCTGTCTATTAAATTTAAATATCAGAAAGGTATTTTCATCTTAACGCCTATGTAACAATGATTAAAATTCAGCTAGACACTTGTTAACCTTTCTACCTCCTAATGATCAAGGAAAACTTTGACCAAAATAGGTCCTAAAAGCTTCCTTATTGCAGCCCCGCCTCTCTGTCTATAAACCTTCTCATTAAATAGAAAAGATCAATCTGTTGCTGGTACTTGAAGATCATCTTTGCACCAGTCCTTACCAGGTGTTCCTTCGTGCTTCTCTGAACAAAGCACACAGAATTTATGTCGTTTCTGTTGCACACATTTGTGTGTTCGTTTGTCGTTTGTCTTAATGGACGGACTTCTACCAGTTTCCCTCACGTATTTCTTTTCCCAACGCCACACGGGATCGTGTAGACACCGGCGGTGGAAACATGTGAGTAGTGGGCCGCTTCCTGATGAGATACTTGATGCTTTTGGATGCAACAGTACAGTAATTAACCTGGATGTTTCTCATAGCAAACGACGTGTTACTGGCAACATGAGAACATACCTATTAAGTAAGGAAGTTTATACAAGTATACATAAATACAGTTACGTAGATTATCATACATAGCAGCGTATGTGTAGAGAACCTAGGATAACCCAGAAAAGTCAGACAGAGTGACTTATTTCTAATTGGTCATTTCCTTGTTGGTTGCTCCCTGGATGCTGTGTTGAAGATGGCTGTTGCCCTTCATCTACAGTTGTGTGTGAAGATACACGTAATGGAACTCAGGACTTCAGACACGGAAACCTTAAAAGAAGACAATTACTATTCTTTTAGTCCGTGTGTCGTAGAGGCTCCAAGGTGTCCAGTAAAACATTCTAATGGTGACAAATGTTGTATAATATTGACACGATGGATAAATACAAAAATACAGTATATTGCGATCCGGTATTGACAACGTTTCGCCTGGACAGTGACTTGTAAAAACGCACTGCGTGGAGGTAACGTTGTCAGACACTGCAACTTCTTGGGATCTTAATACTTAGGAATTCTTCGCTTGCCTAATTCTTGGGCACGACCTACTTCCACATTGAACAAATTTGACACCACCTACGACTGCTGCACCTCTCCTACCTACGGTTTATAAGCTGCTTCTCCGCTCATATGCCGTATTCTATTCAAGATTGATGGACTGAACACATCGACTCAAGGTTGAGGGACTGATTACCTCATTCTCCTCCTGTTCTTCAAGTTTCTCCTACGTATGGACTGATGAAGCCACTGTGTGGCGAAACGTTTCCTCAGTAAAGATACCCAAGAGTTGCACATGTGTCTAAATTTATCAACATGCCGGTTCTCTGAACCATTCATCTACAACGTTGTCAATAAAGGATCGCATTATACTATGTTTGAGACTTTATCTAAGACGTCCTCGTATTTGTATTCTGTATCTCTTTTCAACTTTTGTGTTTTTTTAACCATAAAGTATTATTGTCTCCATTGTGTAAGGAGAAACTCTCCTGATAAAGACGACGTTGAAAATTATTAGTTTCCCGAGTGTAACACTCACAGCAGTGGACTCCTACAAATGCTAGAAATCATTTAGGTATTTTCCAAAAACCTTTTCACGAACTCTTGAAGTCAGTGTTTACGTCTTAATAAGAGAATTTTTTTGCAGATTAAAGTTCTTCCAAATAAGGAATAGCAAAATTTTTTACCTCTGGCCGAGATTATAAAATCCCAAGTGTAACCCAACTTAGACAAAGCTTAGTAAATTAACTCAATTTCCTTTTCTGAGAATAGGCCCTAAGAAATGGCCGCGAAATGAGTTCTGAGTATTTCGCCAGAGTCATTCTACCCAGACAAAACACAACCATCAGTTAATCTCCCAAATATGCATCACCTGACCTTGTTCATATATATATATAGTATTCCGTATATTTAATTTTCCTTAATAAATATCCTATTACCTTTCATATTTCTTATATACTCAGACTCCCTCATGGCCCACACACCGCCATCCTGTTACAGTGTACCTTCCCCTCACCTTCATGTTTCATTCCTCACACCCATAAACCCGACTTTCCTCATATCACACTCACTCATACTCTACCTTCCCCTCGTCCACACCACAAGTTACCACTTCTCAATCCCTCCAACTGCTCATTTAATCACCTAACTCATCAATCTAGCAATTTGTGGCATGTCATATTTTTCTCAGCGACTTAAGACTTTGCTGACAAGAGCTGATGGACAAACTTGTGTCCCATTAGCTGCTTGACACAACTTATCGCCTCAACTTGTGGCCAACTTAGGTAGAGAACTTTCCCAGCTGAAGCTATTAATGGTTCCCCTCCCTCCACCTCCATCCTTACTCTTGCCTCCTGGCTTCCATTCTCTGACCAATATAATCCCTTCGCCTATGTTCACCCACGTTTATTTTCCACACTTCATCTTCCTTCTCTATTCAGCTTTCCTCTTCTCTCCTTCCCTACCACTTCTATATTTTCCAACCTTCATCTTTTCTTCCTTCTTCCTCCTCCTCCTCCTATCTCCACTTCTCTCCCTCTCATTGGATAATGTTTGTCTGACCTTTACCAGCCGAGAGTTCTGATATTGCTTTTCGAAAGGTCATTTGAATTGCGATGTTCACGCACTTTTTGGCAAGACAGATAGAGGGCGAGTGAGATTCCATCTTTGGTCCATCCCCCTCCCCCCCACACACACATACGAGGACCAGGCAGAACTACAAAGGGATCTGGACAGGCTACAGGCCTGGTCCAGCAACTGACTCCTGGAGTTCAACCCCACCAAGTGCAAAATCATGAAGATTGGGGAAGGGCAAAGAGGACCGTAGACTGAGTACGGTCTAGGGGGCCAGAGACTACAAACCTCACTCAAGGAAAAGGATCTTGGGGTGAGTATAATACCAGGCATATCTCTTGAGGCACATCAACCAAATAACTGCTGCAGCATATGGGCGCCTATCAAACCTATGAACAGCATTCCGACATTTTGATAAGGAATCGTTCGGGACCCTGTACACTGTACGTTAGTTCCATATTGGAGTATGCATCTCCAGTTTGGAACCCACACCTAGCCAAGCACGTAAGGAAACTAGAGAAAGTGCAAAAGTTTGCAATAAGACTAGTCTCGGAGCTAAGGGGTATGCTCTACGAGGAGAGGTTAAGGGAAAGCAACCTGACGGCACTAGAAGACAGAAGAGATAGGGAGATATGATAACGACATGTAAAATACTGAGAGGAATTGACAAGGTGGACAGAAACAAGATGTTTCAGAAATGGGACACAACAACAAGGGGTCACAGATGGAATTTAAAGACTCAGATGAATCACAGGGATTTTAGGATGTATTTCTTCAGTCACAGAGTTGTCAGGAAGTGGAAGGGTCTGGGAAGTGATGCAGTGGGGGGCAGGATCCATACATAGCTTTAAGAAGAGGTACGATAAAGTTCATGGAGCAGGAAGGGTGACCTAGTAGCCACCAGTGAAGATGCGGGGCCAGGAGCTGTGACACGACCCCAGCATCCTCAACCAGGTAAGTACACACACATATACATATATACATTTCAATAAGTGTGAAGACCGTCCTCTACTGATGTCCCACAGTCCTTAGATCGTCTTAATTCTTTGAGAAGAAATACAAAGTTAAAAGATAAATACGAAGGAAAGAGTCTGCCATCACTTTTGGACACACTAGTTTGTAGAAGTGCCAAAAATACTCTTATAGTTTATTGTAGAAAGCCATCACAATTGGATATTAGCTGCACGCTTTGTTCACTTACTTTACCCAAGCGACGGGCTGGAGTTTTGAGACTCTCTGACCGCGGGTTCAATCCCGGCCGGGGTATGGTTTGGTTAAGATAAAGAGGTTTCCTTTCAGGTTCTTTTCTCAGGGTGTACCAAATTTGTGGCTCGCAATTCTTACGTCTAAGCTAGGTATGTACTTCGTCCTCACGACCTAACACAAAGAACACGAATCACGTAGCTTAATATCTTTATTGTGCACGACATACCCATCCTGTGGGCGGTAGTTACAGGATTACAGAGGTACATAATGGGTCCAGGGACTGGAGTACAAAGTTCTGATAGCTGAACAAGTTACCCCCCCCCCAAAGGAGGTTCCTTGACTCTGGTGAGGGGCTCTTGATCTGGGGAATTGGATCTGTTCTCCAGTTCCCTGAATTGAGCTTGAATACCTCCCATCCCCCCACATGCGCTGTATAATCCTGCGGGTGTAGCGCTCCTCCATGATTATAATAATAATGAACAAGTTACAGAGGTAATGAACTATTTACATGTTTATATCTGATCACAATCGTAATGAGTTATTTATGCAGGCATTAATTTGGTCATACACACACATGCACACACAGTGGTAATGTTTTATTTACAGTGAGCAAAGTCACGGTATTTTTCCAGAATGGTTTGTAATATGAATTACGGTGGATAAAATACTTTGCCATTTCTTGAACATTTCTGAGTGAGTTGTCTTTGAATTCATTCATTTTTTCACACTCCAGTACATAATGACGCAAGGTGTGACAATAGTCCATCTGGCAAAGTTTACATTTCGTTTGGTCTACATCTGGTGGTTGTGATTTAACCTGCCAAAGATACTTGTAACCCAGCCGGAGCCGGGCAGTAGTGACATCCAAGAGTCTGCTTATCTTGTTGGATGCACCATAGACATGTGGCTCCTCCTGCGCGATAGAATGACGATAGATGGACTGACTGGTGTCAGTCTCCCTCTTTGAAGGCACAGAACTTAGCCAGTTCATCAGTTCTGTCATGCATTTGAAGACCAGTGTGAGATGGAATCACATAACACAAACTTCCTACCAAAATTTTTAGCTTCTCTACAGGTTCTGTCTTCTCATTACTTCCTTAACCTGTCGTCCCACGCTCTCACCTGACACACCCTTCCCCTCCCCCTTCCCATCCCGCACGGCGAGAGGTGCTACTTTTCCCATAACCCCCATAAGGGGATTATGGACTACTCACATTGTCAAGGAACTATGAAAGTAATACATCAAAGGAAGGCATATAAAGGGTCTAGACCACACCTCACAGTCACATCCCACAACAAAGAAACACCTGACGCGCGACGTCAGGTGTTTGTTGTGGGATGTGACTGTGAGGTGTGGTCTAGACCCTTTATATACCTTCCTTTGATGTATTACTTTCATAGTTCCTTGACAATGTGAGTAGTCACGAAAGCGCTTGGAATTTCACTACTCTTACACAGTGTTTGTTTTGCATATTTTAAAATCACCTGTTTACTGTGATCTTATTGCATATATATATATATATATATATATATATATATATATATATATATATATATATATATATATATAGACCACACTACACATGCCTGTACAAGTGTATATATACACACCCTTCTGGGTTTTCTTCTATTTTTCTTACTAGTTCTTGTTCTTGTTTATTTCCACTTATCTCCATGGGAAAGTGGAACAGAATTCTTCCTCCGTAAGCCATGCGTGTTGTAAGAGGCAACTAAAATGTCGGGAACAAGGAGCTAGTAACCTCTTCTCCTGTATATAGTACTAAATATAGAAGGAGAAACTTTCGCTTTTTCTTTTGGGCCGCCCCGCCTCGGTGGGATACGGCCGGTATGTTGAAAGAAAAAGAAAGATATATATATATCGGGCCGAATAGGTAGAACTTGCAATTTTGGCTTAAACAGCAACGCTCTTCTTACTGAATAAGGCAAGGGAAAATTTGTGCATACAATAATTTCGCAAAAATCATTCTGAACAGAAAAAATATATTTCATAATAAGTTTAGGTAAAATTTCTAAGGTTCTTTTGGTACAAGATTATTAATTTTTACATGAAAGATATATTTTTCATTTCTATTAAACATATAAGAGAAATTTTTTAGAAAGGACTAAATTTTAAACGAGTTCTTGCTAACTGACCAGTTTTACCTATTCAGCACGATAATATATATATATATATATATATATATATATATATATATATATATATATATATATATATATATATATATATATATGCACATATATTACATATATTTCATGCGAGGCGCATGTGTTCCATATTTTTAACTGTTTTTCAAACATCTTTCAGCAGTGACGTTACCATATTTCTCTTTCTGCAGCGCCACCTGCTGTCTCTGGTGACGGGTCAGCAGAGGTCAGACGGGGTGAGAACGTCAAGCTGCAATGCGAGGCGCGGGGAGACGCTCCGATCTCCATCTCTGTAACCAAAGACGGCAAGCCTCTAGACCCCAACGACTACAGGTGTGTCCTAATTTATTCTTGGAAGTAGATCACATCTAGATTACGTATCCCTAAAGACGTTGCCTTAATTTACTTTCTCCTTTCTCCAACTTCTCGATTTTATTTCGCCCATAATTCAAGAATGCCTCATCCAATCGCCTTTAAAATTTCAACACTTACGTACGATAACAGGGACCAAATTCTAGGAACAAGTGGCATGTTCAGGTGCCCTATGATCATGGGTGTTCATCCTACTCTCAGTATCCGAGAATGGCTCGGATAACTTCCAAGACTCTCAATGGAGTAACTTCAAATACCGAAAAAAGTGTCAAATTTGACGATTTTATGTATAAAATAGTGTGATTTTCTTTTAATCCTGTCAAATAACTTTAGTTTTCAGTTTACGTTTCTGAACGGATTCAATATTTAATGGCTGATGCATCGCAGGGCCTGGATAATACATATTAAGGTTCGTTTGCATGCTGGAGAATATGTTGATGTAGTAATATAATAAAATAACTTTGAATTAGAATCCCTGCCTTAATTGGGAATGACATATCAGACCGGCTTCATTTTTCACCTCTGGTATGGTGTCTTGAACACACGGTTCATGTTGCTGCTGGCTGACATAAACCCTAGTTTGCAATATTGGATACAAAGCAATATTAATTTTTTTTATTCTATATCTGAAGAATGTTTCTTTTACTTACTCAAAATATTGTTGATGCATTCAGTAAGACGGATGACGATCTATAAGTTTAGATCAAGTAGGTACAAATTTGATATTTACTAAAATAGGTAAAAAAAATGGAGTTGGGGGAATTAGATTAATTATTGACAAAGGTGTGCTTCTGATCGTCTTCAAAATTCCGTCATAGATAAGCTTAATCAAAACATAGCTTGTCTCTCACTTTCAGTTGTGTAAATTTTAATTTGCCAATTTTATTAAGCAAATTGTTTCAAATGTCATAACTAAAGAATTCCTCTTCTGATCGTTTTGAAACCCTAAATACTGGCATATTTTAATTGGAATAATTTTTTCTTCTAATTTTAGGCTGTATGGGTGCCAATTTGTCAATATTTATTTTTGTTAATTCTATCAAATTGTTTTTTTTTAAATATCCAAATTAATCATTTTTCTGAACGGATTATATAGAATTTTAAATAAAATGCAAAAATAAAAATCCAAAGGTTTATGATGTTTTTAGGTTAATCGACGAAGACTTCCTATTTTCTGAACGTTCTCGGCAATATTTTCCTTTACTTTTTTCACAATTTTGTTTTATTATTTCAGAACGTTTTATTCTATCGGTTTAGAATTTTCACAGATTTTTGTTTATTCTAGAACGCCTTATTCGATTAGTTTAAAATTTTCAGTACTTGTGTAATGACTCTTTCGCAAAGATTCATGACTCTTTCAAACATGGCCGCCCTGGGCACAACACTACATAGGTCATTCCCCAATTTTTTTGTCCGTGTGACAGGCAGAGAGAGAGAGAGAGAGAGAGAGAGAGAGAGAGAGAGAGAGAGAGAGAGAGAGAGAGAGAGAGAGAGAGAGAGAGAGAGAGAGAGAGAGGCTCATCTCTTAACTTTTATAATTTAAACACTTGTGTGGTTCAGTAAAACGTCTGTATAGTTAATGGAGTGTGTATTCGCTATTATGCCACCATTAATCTCGAAATGGTATTGTATTATTTACCTTAGCCTATTACTTAGCCTTGATCCAAGGTGCTGAACTTTCCCATGCTTAGATCGAATTTGATTGCCTTCCTTTTCACAGGAGTTATATAACCCCTATGGGTTTAGCGCGTTTCCTCCGATTAATATATAACAATTATTGTGAAAGATATTAATCTTCATTGGCTGATTCATCGAATGAAATTGATAGTCTCTGATGGGTTTAGGCTGTGTAGGCACAAATTTTCTAAGATTCTGAGCAATAATTTGGAGATGAATCTTCTGGTCAGCTTAAATCTTATTGGTTTTTGTGAAATAATTGTCAAATGTCTCATATCAAAACATCGGGTGAGTACACTAAAGTTACATCAGACTAAAACTTTCTTAGAAGTTGGCTAATCTAACTTGGAGAAAAGTTTGGATTAATTTTGGCTTGTGTGTTGGTTATAATTTGCTTCTTTGTGGAAGAGATTGTTAAAAACTGAAATACTGCGTTTTCGTGTGATAATTTATGAGTGTTACATCTGAGGAGCTTCAACACTTACATGTGTTACATCTGAGGAGCTTCAACACTTACATGTGTTACATCTGAGGAGCTTCAACACTTACATGTGTTACATCTGAGGAACTTCAACACTTACATGTGTTACATCTGAGGATCTTCAACACTTACATGTGTTACATCTGAGGAGCTTCAACACTTACATGTGTTACATCTGAGGAACTTCAACACTTACATGTGTTACATCTGAGGATCTTCAACACTTACATGTGTTACATCTGAGGATCTTCAACACTTACATGTGTTACATCTGAGGAGCTTCAACACTTACATGTGTTACATCTGAGGAGCTTCAACACTTACATGTGTTACATCTGAGGAGCTTCAACACTTATATGAGTTACATCTGAGGAGCTTCAACACTTACATGTGTTACATCTGAGGAGCTTCAACACTTATATGAGTTACATCTGAGGAGCTTCAACACTTACATGTGTTACATCTGAGGAGCTTCAACACTTATATGAGTTACATCTGAGGAGCTTCAACACTTACATGTGTTACATCTGAGGAGCTTCAACACTTACATGTGTTACATCTGAGGAGCTTCAACACTTACATGTGTTACATCTGAGGAGCTTCAACACTTACATGTGTTACATCTGAGGAGCTTCAACACTTACATGTGTTACATCTGAGGAGCTTCAACACTTACATGTGTTACATCTGAGGAGCTTCAACACTTACATGTGTTACATCTGAGGAGCTTCAACACTTACATGTGTTACATCTGAGGAGCTTCAACACTTACATGTGTTACATCTGAGGATCTTCAACACTTACATGTGTTACATCTGAGGAGCTTCAACACTTACATGTGTTACATCTGAGGAGCTTCAACACTTACATGTGTTACATCTGAGGAGCTTCAACACTTACATGTGTTACATCTGAGGAGCTTCAACACTTACATGTGTTACATCTGAGGAGCTTCAACACTTACATGTGTTACATCTGAGGAGCTTCAACACTTACATGTGTTACATCTGAGGAGCTTCAACACTTACATGTGTTACATCTGAGGAGCTTCAACACTTACATGTGTTACATCTGAGGAGCTTCAACACTTACATGTGTTACATCTGAGGAGCTTCAACACTTACATGTGTTACATCTGAGGAGCTTCAACACTTACATGTGTTACATCTGAGGAGCTTCAACACTTATATGAGTTACACTTCAAACTCAACTTACAATGGACAGAAATGCATGTATTCAAAGATGTCTGTAACCTATATAAAATCAAACAGTTTATGCATAAAAAGTATTAAAAGTAAGTAATAGTTTAAGGGAAGGTCCGGGATAGTGACTTACATGATACAAAGATCTTGGAAACGTTATTAGATGGAAGACAATCGAGAAACTTGCCGGAGATTCAAACAAGACGGATATTAATATGGAAGTGGAAACAGGGAGGAAGAAACTTAGACAAGAAAATAGTAGACAAGAGCAAGATGGAACCACGTTTTTCATTGTAAAAATGCATTAAATGTTAATCACAGATTACAAAGAAAAAAGGACGACCAGAGGATCCCAGAAATTGATAAGGAAATGTGTGAAAATCAGAGAGAGAGAGAGAGAGAGAGAGAGAGAGCACCGCGAGTATTGGACACAATACACACAACAGGAGAAGAGGTGAGGAAATTACAGAGTGAAGAAGTGCTGGCACTTTAAAAGCAACAGGACAGAAAAATCTCTCTCCATGAATTCTATAAGAGTGAAGGACTATTTAAAATCTACAATTCAGCTGACACAAAACAGCTGCCAGAGATGTGGAAGACAAATAGTTCCAGTATTTAAAGGAAGGGGAACATAGAGGAAGCATTAAAGGGTGATATGCAAACTATGTAAAGTAAAGGAGAAGATAATCAGACGAGTGATGGAGTATCTGGAGAGATCTTGCAGACTTACTGGAGTTCAATGATAAGGTAGCAACAGTGCGGCAAGAAAGAAAGAGGGATGGACGAACTACATATTTTTGGACTGTAAGAAGGCATTTTACATAGAGCCGAACATGGGCTTGGACCAAATTTGAAGAACAGACAGGAATAACAGAGTACTAAATTAGATCAAAAGAACATAAGAAGGAAACAAGAGTCATTGCTTGAGAAGCAGCACAATGAGCATGTGGGAGAAGTCAGGCTTTACGATCTCTGTTACTTCTGGTGTATGTGAATGACGTGCCGGAAGAGACAGAATCTGATGTATAGTTGTTCGCAAGTGATATGAAACTAATTAGGGGAATAAGATCAGGAGAAGATAAGGAAAGACCGAAATTAATCCTGTACAAGCTAGGGGGATTTGTCTAACAAGTGATTATTAGAATGTAACTCAAGCAAATGAAAGGTTATAAAAATTGGGTAAACTGAGTACAATCACTGAGGACAAACACTGTAAATTTCACTCAAGGGGAAGAACTTGAGGTGCATACCAAATAATAATATTAATAATAATAATAATAATAATAATAATAATAATAATAATATCAACTCCTGGTGAATTAGCACTGATTTTTCTGTTTATTGCAATATTTTCAACATATAGAAGTCAAAACAAAAACACCTACCTGGAGGGCATTCCGGGTATCAATCGAATGAAGAGTTATCAAAATAGCTAGTGAAGACTGGTACCCAGAGGTGCAGCTCTCTGTAGAATACACAAGTAAAGACTTAAATAATATCTACTGAGTTGAAACTCCATCTGGCGACAACGGTGCTCATTCTCGTTCTTATTTCCGGGTCAATCAGACACACGGCGCAAAAGGCAGGTCTGGGCGGCAGCGTAGGCGCGCCATACTGACTTTAAAATAGTTTGCGAGGGAGTCTTCAGGCGAGGATAACTAACTCGTAAGTTTGCCCAACCTGCCTCGCCTCTCTCTTATTTCTCTGCTCGCGGATCCCTCCATTCGTAATTAATCATCTCTTGGTCTTGAGATAAGACTAAGATAATATATTTAGATTTGGTTAACTGTATATACCAAATTAACCTAAACATAATGTATATCTGCATCGTATTTATTAAAACACGAGACTTAATAAACGAAGAAAAAATAGTTAGTCTCCAAGAAATATGAATGTAAATATATAACAAAACCAACGTTTACATTTTGACGTTAACGTCAATAAAACAACTCGTCTGTGTGCTCAGTGTGATGCCATGTGAGGGTGAGTGTATGTCCTGGTGGTGATGCCATGTGAGGGTGAGTGTATGTCCTGGTGGTGATGCCATGTGAGGGTGAGTGTATGTCCTGGTGGTGATGCCATGTGAGGGTGAGTGTATGTCCTGGTGGTGATGCCATGTGAGGGTGAGTGTATGTTCTGGTGGTGATGCCATGTGAGGGTGAGTGTATGTCCTGGTGGTGATGTCATGTGAGGGTGAGTGTATGTCCATGTGAGGGTGAGTGTATGTCCTGGTGGTGATGTCATGTGAGGGTGAGTGTATGTCCTGGTGGTGATGTCATGTGAGGGTGAGTGTATGTCCTGGTGGTGATGCCATGTGAGGGTGAGTGTATGTCCTGGTGGTGATGCCATGTGAGGGTGAGTGTATGTCCTGGTGGTGATGCCATGTGAGGGTGAGTGTATGTCCTGGTGGTGATGCCATGTGAGGGTGAGTGTATGTCCTGGTGGTGATGCCATGTGAGGGTGAGTGTATGTCCTGGTGGTGATGCCATGTGAGGGTGAGTGTATGTCCTGGTGGTGATGCCATGTGAGGGTGAGTGTATGTCCTGGTGGTGATGCCATGTGAGGGTGAGTGTATGTCCTGGTGGTGATGCCATGTGAGGGTGAGTGTATGTCCTGGTGGTGATGCCATGTGAGGGTGAGTGTATGTCCTGGTGGTGATGCCATGTGAGGGTGAGTGTATGTCCTGGTGGTGATGCCATGTGAGGGTGAGTGTATGTCCTGGTGGTGATGCCATGTGAGGGTGAGTGTATGTCCTGGTGGTGATGCCATGTGAGGGTGAGTGTATGTCCTGGTGGTGATGCCATGTGAGGGTGAGTGTATGTCCTGGTGGTGATGCCATGTGAGGGTGAGTGTATGTCCTGGTGGTGATGCCATGTGAGGGTGAGTGTATGTCCTGGTGGTGATGCCATGTGAGGGTGAGTGTATGTCCTGGTGGTGATGCCATGTGAGGGTGAGTGTATGTCCTGGTGGTGATGCCATGTGAGGGTGAGTGTATGTCCTGGTGGTGATGCCATGTGAGGGTGAGTGTATGTCCTGGTGGTGATGCCATGTGAGGGTGAGTGTATGTCCTGGTGGTGATGCCATGTGAGGGTGAGTGTATGTCCTGGTGGTGATGCCATGTGAGGGTGAGTGTATGTCCTGGTGGTGATGCCATGTGAGGGTGAGTGTATGTCCTGGTGGTGATGCCATGTGAGGGTGAGTGTATGTCCTGGTGGTGATGCCATGTGAGGGTGAGTGTATGTCCTGGTGGTGATGCCATGTGAGGGTGAGTGTATGTCCTGGTGGTGATGCCATGTGAGGGTGAGTGTATGTCCTGGTGGTGATGCCATGTGAGGGTGAGTGTATGTCCTGGTGGTGATGCCATGTGAGGGTGAGTGTATGTCCTGGTGGTGATGCCATGTGAGGGTGAGTGTATGTCCTGGTGGTGATGCCATGTGAGGGTGAGTGTATGTCCTGGTGGTGATGCCATGTGAGGGTGAGTGTATGTCCTGGTGGTGATGCCATGTGAGGGTGAGTGTATGTCCTGGTGGTGATGCCATGTGAGGGTGAGTGTATGTCCTGGTGGTGATGCCATGTGAGGGTGAGTGTATGTCCTGGTGGTGATGCCATGTGAGGGTGAGTGTATGTCCTGGTGGTGATGCCATGTGAGGGTGAGTGTATGTCCTGGTGGTGATGCCATGTGAGGGTGAGTGTATGTCCTGGTGGTGATGCCATGTGAGGGTGAGTGTATGTCCTGGTGGTGATGCCATGTGAGGGTGAGTGTATGTCCTGGTGGTGATGCCATGTGAGGGTGAGTGTATGTCCTGGTGGAGATGCCATGTGAGGGTGAGTGTATGTCCTGGTGGTGATGCCATGTGAGGGTGTAGTGGTATGTCATGTGAGGGTGAGTGTATGCCATGTGTGGGTGAGTGTATGTGCCATGTGAGGGGGTGAGTGTATGTCCTGGTGGTGATGCCATGTGAGGGTGAGTGTATGTCCTGGTGGTGATGCCATGTGAGGGGGTGAGTGAATGTCCTGGTGGTGATGCCATGTGAGGGTGAGTGTATGTCCTGGTGGTGATGCCATGTGAGGGTGAGTGTATGTCCTGGTGGTGATGCCATGTGAGGGTGAGTGTATGTCCTGGTGGTGATGCCATGTGAGGGTGAGTGTATGTCCTGGTGGTGATGCCATGTGAGGGTGAGTGTATGTCCTGGTGGTGATGCCATGTGAGGGGTGAGTGTATGTCCTGGTGGTGATGCCATGTGAGGGTGAGTGTATGTCCTGGTGGTGATGCCATGTGAGGGTGAGTGTATGTCCTGGTGGTGATGCCATGTGAGGGTGAGTGTATGTCCTGGTGGTGATGCCATGTGAGGGTGAGTGTATGTCCTGGTGGTGATGCCATGTGAGGGTGAGTGTATGTCCTGGTGGTGATGCCATGTGAGGGTGAGTGTATGTCCTGGTGGTGATGCCATGGTGAGTGTATGTCCTGGTGGTGATGCCATGTGCCATGTGAGGGTGAGTGGATGTCCTGGTGGTGATGCCATGTGAGGGTGAGTGTATGTCCTGGTGGTGATGCCATGTGAGGGTGAGTGTATGTCCTGGTGGTGATGCCATGTGAGGGTGAGTGTATGTCCTGGTGGTGATGCCATGTGAGGGTGAGTGTATGTCCTGGTGGTGATGCCATGTGAGGGTGAGTGTATGTCCTGGTGGTGATGCCATGTGAGGGTGAGTGTATGTCCTGGTGGTGATGCCATGTGAGGGTGAGTGTATGTCCTGGTGGTGATGCCATGTGAGGGTGAGTGTATGTCCTGGTGGTGATGCCATGTGAGGGTGAGTGTATGTCCTGGTGGTGATGCCATGTGAGGGTGAGTGTATGTCCTGGTGGTGATGCCATGTGAGGGTGAGTGTATGTCCTGGTGGTGATGCCATGTGAGGGTGAGTGTATGTCCTGGTGGTGATGCCATGTGAGGGTGAGTGTATGTCCTGGTGGTGATGCCATGTGAGGGTGAGTGTATGTCCTGGTGGTGATGCCATGTGAGGGTGAGTGTATGTCCTGGTGGTGATGCCATGTGAGGGTGAGTGTATGTCCTGGTGGTGATGCCATGTGAGGGTGAGTGTATGTCCTGGTGGTGATGCCATGTGAGGGTGAGTGTATGTCCTGGTGGTGATGCCATGTGAGGGTGAGTGTATGTCCTGGTGGTGATGCCATGTGAGGGTGAGTGTATGTCCTGGTGGTGATGCCTGTGAGGGTGAGTGTATGTCCTGGTGGTGATGCCATGTGAGGGTGAGTGTATGTCCTGGTGGTGATGCCATGTGAGGGTGAGTGTATGTCCTGGTGGTGATGCCATGTGCCATGTGAGGGTGAGTGTATGTCCTGGTGGTGATGCCATGTGAGGGTGAGTGTATGTCCTGGTGGTGATGCCATGTGAGGGGTGAGTGTATGTCCTGGTGGTGATGCCATGTGAGGGTGAGTGTATGTCCTGGTGGTGATGCCATGTGAGGGTGAGTGTATGTCCTGGTGGTGATGCCATGTGAGGGTGAGTGTATGTCCTGGTGGTGATGCCATGTGAGGGTGAGTGTATGTCCTGGTGGTGATGCCATGTGAGGGTGAGTGTATGTCCTGGTGGTGATGCCATGTGAGGGTGAGTGTATGTCCTGGTGGTGATGCCATGTGAGGGTGAGTGTATGTCCTGGTGGTGATGCCATGTGAGGGTGAGTGTATGTCCTGGTGGTGATGCCATGTGAGGGTGAGTGTATGTCCTGGTGGTGATGCCATGTGAGGGTGAGTGTATGTCCTGGTGGTGATGCCATGTGAGGGTGAGTGTATGTCCTGGTGGTGATGCCATGTGAGGGTGAGTGTATGTCCTGGTGGTGATGCCATGTGAGGGTGAGTGTATGTCCTGGTGGTGATGCCATGTGAGGGTGAGTGTATGTCCTGGTGGTGATGCCATGTGAGGGTGAGTGTATGTCCTGGTGGTGATGCCATGTGAGGGTGAGTGTATGTCCTGGTGGTGATGCCATGTGAGGGTGAGTGTATGTCCTGGTGGTGATGCCATGTGAGGGGTGAGTGTATGTCCTGGTGGTGATGCCATGTGAGGGTGAGTGTATGTCCTGGTGGTGATGCCATGTGAGGGGTGAGTGTATGTCCTGGTGGTGATGCCATGTGAGGGTGAGTGTATGTCCTGGTGGTGATGCCATGTGAGGGTGAGTGTATGTCCTGGTGGTGATGCCATGTGAGGGTGAGTGTATGTCCTGGTGGTGATGCCATGTGAGGGTGAGTGTATGTCCTGGTGGTGATGCCATGTGAGGGTGAGTGTATGTCCTGGTGGTGATGTCATGTGAGGGTGAGTGTATGTCCTGGTGGTGATGCCATGTGAGGGTGAGTGTATGTCCTGGTGGTGATGCCATGTGAGGGTGAGTGTATGTCCTGGTGGTGATGCCATGTGAGGTTGAGTGTATGTCCTGGTGGTGTTGCCATGTGAGGGTGAGTGTATGTCCTGGTGGTGATGCCATGTGAGGGTGAGTGTATGTCCTGGTGGTGATGCCATGTGAGGGTGAGTGTATGTCCTGGTGGTGATGCCATGTGAGGGTGAGTGTATGTCCTGGTGGTGATGCCATGTGAGGGTGAGTGTATGTCCTGGTGGTGATGCCATGTGAGGGTGAGTGTATGTCCTGGTGGTGATGCCATGTGAGGGTGAGTGTATGTCCTGGTGGTGATGCCATGTGAGGGTGAGTGTATGTCCTGGTGGTGATGCCATGTGAGGGTGAGTGTATGTCCTGGTGGTGATGCCATGTGAGGGTGAGTGTATGTCCTGGTGGTGATGCCATGTGAGGGTGAGTGTATGTCCTGGTGGTGATGCCATGTGAGGGTGAGTGTATGTCCTGGTGGTGATGCCAGGTGAGTGTATGTCCTGGTGGTGATGCCATGTGAGGGTGAGTGTATGTCCTGGTGGTGATGCCATGTGAGGGTGAGTGTATGTCCTGGTGGTGATGCCATGTGAGGGTGAGTGTATGTCCTGGTGGTGATGCCATGTGAGGGTGAGTGTATGATCTGGTGGGAGCTGGCGTGTTCCTTTATACTTACCAACACATGCTTACCTGTAAGTGGTTCTCAGGACCGAGTCCCAGCTCCTGGCCCCGTCTACCTCTTCTTAAATCTATCTATGGATCCATCCTCTGTTACTTTATTATCTAGGTCGTTCCACTTCCTGACCACTGTAAGCTAAAGAAGTATTTCCTAACATCTCTGTTACACATAGCACCTAGCTGGTTACCCCAGTCCAGAATGGTGCACACATTCACGGAAGCAGTGACCAAACGTGCCAAACGCTGACTACGATGACACATTAATGGGGTTAAGTTTGATGTTTCTTGAATATAAGATGAAGAACCCTGGGCTCTTGTGAGTGAGATTGCTACCTCGTAAGGACAAGTGTGTTTGGTAAAAGGACACATATGCAAGTAATGCGATATTTTATTGTAGCAACGTTTCGTTCTCCCAGGAGCTTTGTCAAGCAGTAACGGCTTAACGAAGCTCCTGGAGAGCGAAACGTTGCCACAATAAACTGCAACATTAGATGCACATTTGTCATTTTACCTAGGATATTGTCGGTAAATTTGTTTTGTGGATGAATTGTATAGCTCTATGTGTTTAACATTTTCAAATAATAATAATAATAATAATATTAATAATAATAATAAATAATAATCTCAAATGACCATTGCTGCGACTTTTCAGGTATAGTGTGGAGGTTGTAGAAGACTTGAGCGTGATGGAAGGCGTAGCCATGGTGGAGGGCGTGGGCATGATAGAGGGCATGCGTAAGGAGAGCAGCAGCAGCAGAGTGCGGGCGGAGGTGAAGGTGACTAACGTGGCACCTGAGGACTCAGGTGTCATCACATGCACTGCTACTAACACTTATGGTAGTCATACACACCAAATGCAGCTCAAGATCCAGGGTTCGTATCCAATAGTTACCTTCTAAGTTGATCACATTGTCCTTATCGCCATAAATTTTAAGGACTATACCGTATTTTTCGGTATATAAGACACACGAGCATGTAAGACAATGTTTGCAAGCAGTTGTAACGTAACGTTAGTAAACAACTGCTAGCGTGTAACGCAAAGCCTGCCCTTTACCCTGACCTTGAGCATATAAGGCGTAGGCTGATTTTCCAAGAGTTTTTGTGGAGAGAAAGGCGCGCCTTATATTCACATAACAGACATTTATATACTGTTCAGGTAATTTTATTAAGATGTTACTCCACAAGTGGTTTCCTCACTCCTAAGAGTACATAGTGGCGGGAGTCAGGTGACAAGCTGCGAGAGCGTGGTGGTGGTAGTAGTAGTATCAATAGTAGTAATAGTAGTATCAGTAGGAGTAGGAGCAGTAGTATCAGTAGTAGTAATAGTATCAGTAGCAGTAGGAGTAGTAGTAGTAGTTCAGCTTTGATGAGATAGGTAGGGTTTGAGAAAGACCTGTTACAATGGTCTCTAAAATAGGTAATATCCAGACTGATCAACAGTGTGGATATGGTGCAGCTACAGACTTCTGATGGACCGTTTTACTGTGGCAATCAGGGAGGCCTCTATGTACTTTAATCTTCGCAAATCTCTTTCCTGTAAAAGTAACCTAGCTTCACTGAACTTTAAATGGTGGTTTCTGTGTTGGGATCAGAGACACCTTATAATAAGTAATAATAATAATAATAAATAATATCTTTATTTCTACAAGTACATGTACAAGGTATACAGTCCTAGCTGACATCAATGACACTACTATATAGAAAGTCGCTTGTTATGCAGAGCATTTCGGGCAAATTGAGTCAGTTTTGTCCCAGGATGCGACTCACACCAGTCGACTAACACCCAAGTACCTATTTTATACTGATGGGTGAACATGGACAACAGGTGTTTTAAGGAAACACGTCCAAATGTTTTCCAACCGAACCGGGGATTCGGCTGAGGTCGCTAGCGATCGAACTTATGAACTCTTCAAGGTGTTGACGTAGTCTAACTTTCAGAGATCTATCTGTTTCCCATACATATATAAGTATCATATCACACCACACATAGTTTTATGTGTACTTCTGTGCTACCGATAGAGTCGCTGTAGTGTTTTCACTACAAGTTGTCGAACGGTAGCGGAAGAGTTGGTGGATATTTTAACAGAAGGATATAATTGGGTGGATCTCCTTCAGCTGCATTGGAAATATTACTAAATGATTATAACTATGACCATAATTTTGAAAGGGGTGGACCAATAAGCCAGCGGAAGGCCTCGATCAGATGACTAAGAACTCCAGCATCGGGTTATCATGTGACTAAGACCCGCATCAGGAAACACCATTCCTGTTTCCTGACAAACCTTACCTAACCTAACTTAAACTGCAGGAAATGTGCGTGTCACACATTTCCTGCATTGTATGAGGTGTAGAGGAAAGTGTAGTGAACTGAATGAATATGTGATGTATGTGCACTCTTCCTCCAGGAACTACTGACTAGAAATTCTGTAAATTCTTAGGAAAAAACTATAATTACTGCTCTTTTAGTTCTGATGTCTGCTGGGAGAAGTTATACAGCACGTTGTTTATGTAGGTTGGCTTGATATAAACTTTCAGCACGTCGAGAAACAGAAGCTGGCTGTACTCCTCTATAGTCAGTTTAATGGTAGATTCCAGTGTTGATGGTGTTAAGGATATCACAAACTTCAAGGTTTTAGGGTATGACGATTAAAATGTAACCCATTAATCGTATCCACGTAACTGATCTAGGAATGGTAAGTCCATGATTAACTTTAACACAAATAACCCGCACATAGAAGAGAGGAGCTTACGACGACGTTTCGGTCCGACTTGGACCATTTACAAAGTCACACTAACAAAAAGGAGAGCAGGTTGGGTATATATAGGCAGGAGGTGATAGTAGTAGTAGTAGTAGTGGTGGTAGTAGTAGTGGAGGGAAGGAAGTAGTAGTGGGGAGGTAGTAAGAGTAGGAGGAGCCAGTCAAATACTAAGAAAGAGGAGCAGTGCAAGGGAGCTGGTGCCCACAGAGGGTAAGAGCAAGAACATCGACGGGGGGGGGGAACAAATAAATAAAGAAAGAAAGAAGAAGGAACAACTACATAGGGCAGAAGAAAGACAACGCAAAGGAGAAAAAGGAAAGAGGAAAGGGGAAGAGGGAGAAGAAAAAAGGAGGAATCAGGTTAGGTCACGGGTGTTCTGAAGTTTGGAGTATTTTACAATGTAGTGGGAGAGGAAGGCATCTACAGAGACGAAGCCGGGACAAGATTCATACAAGGAAAGTTGTGTATTAGGGAGGACTCAACCAGACGGCGACTGTTAAAGTTGGAAGTAGGGAAGATAGTTTTAGCAGAAGACCAGTCAGTAGGATGGCTGTGATCTCTGACGTGACAGAAAAGAGCATTGTTAGTGTCGGGAAGCCTAACACTATTTTTGTGCTCCCTAAGTCTGTCAGAAAGAGATCGACCAGTTTCTCCAAAGTATTGAAGAGGACAGGAGGAGCAAGAAACAAAATAGACACCAGGAGCATCTGTAGATGGAGGAGAGGTATGAACGAGATTAGTGCGAAGAGTGTTAGTCTGGCGGACAGTATTGTGCCTTTTTTGTTATTAACCTTAACAGTTATATACACTCACCGTTTATGAAAGTAAAATATTTAGAATGTATCATATCTCGACGAGGCTCGCGAAATTTTACAAGGTACAGGCAACTCTGCATCATCATTAATCACACTGCAAAAAATAGTAATGGCTTAGTCAACTGGAACATTTCTTAATAAAGCAGTGATGTCGATCTTTGCAAACTCCTTATCACTTATGTCAAGTTCCCTCACACGACCAGGGAAGGTGAACTTGACTAATTATATCCATAAGTTTAGATGGATATTTCGCTAAAACTGCTAGCTTGTGCTGGGCGCTGTCATTGCCAGTTGTATTGAGTCTCATAGGCACATTGGGAGTCTAATTCTTCGGTACACCAACACACCTCGCTGGTCTGAGGTTAGTAGGGACAAGGTACAAGACACTATAGCCCTCTTCTGATATTCTTAGTCTGTTACGAGTTTTACTAAGAAAGAAATCGATTTCTTTTGTTCACTTTCTATATATTCGGGATGAAGAAGTAGGTGTTGGTGTTGCATCATATTAACATACTTTGAACGGTTGTGAGTCACCGAGGTCTGGCTTTTTATGTAGCTACGTGAGGTTACGGGCCAAGAATTATTTGGTGTTACCCTTTTTTTTGACTGCGTAATGTAAATAAAAGTTCTGGCTCCTAAGGGTAAATGACCTGTCTGTCTAGGGGCATTTATATTATTTAAAATTAAAAAAGAAACCACTTTAGGGCCAGCTTGTACCTTCATACAAATTATGAAGCATAAATTTAAATGGGCAATGTATTATAAGGAAGGACACAAAAACTCACCTATACAAAAATATAATTATATATTAAAAGTAAAGTAATATAGGCAATCTACAATCTACTCTACTACAACATCACCACACACCAGTTCACCTTTACCCAGTACTCACATTAGTTCACTAGCACACTGCTACTAGTGAGTAAATAAACAGAGAGGCACCATAACACCCCCTTCCCTTCGGCAGGCTGTGTACTCTCCCAAAACTTAAACAAGCCTCTGCACACTAGGGCCTTACAGGTAAACATGAGAGCACTTAAGCCAGTAAACTAATCTATGGTATAAACTTGCAAAACACCAGCTCACCTACTCACACAACTAAATCTTCCTTCATCTGCTGTGCTTCACCTACTGAACAAAACACTTCACTCACTCCTCTTCTGGCCACTCTGACTGATCAGGAAAAATACGCGTCCGGTTTCAGAACAATCCCGGAACTATGGAACATTTTTTATACAATATTTTTAACACGCTGTATAATAAATACACTACTCAATACTTGACGACACCACTTCCACGTTTTTTTACGCGGAAGTGGGAATAGGTGAAGAATAGCACTAAAGAGAAATGTCTATAGTTGTAGAATTAGAATCAGCTTAAACCAGCAGTGGGGCTCTTGATTCCGAGTATGAGAAATGTAGACAAGAGCAGTAATTTAGGAGTAGACTCAAAGCAGGAGATTTTTGAAGAACATGGCGTTCGTGTTCGCATGTGTAGTGAAACTGGAGATTTTTTCAGGTTAGGCCGACAGTGTGGTTGTCGACCTCAATTTCTTCGTCAGAGGAGTCTTGATCTTCAGGCGGAGTCGCAGTGGGTGTGGAGGTGGTGTCAGGCTAAACAGGTGGGACGGCTTGGAAGACTTGGAGAATTCTTTAAGTGCAAACTTGGAGTCCAGTAATTTGATCCAAAGTCGGGGGTCTTGGGTACCTATTGACGATTTCCTTCCTGTAAGAATACTTGGCTGCAAGAGTGTGACGATCGATGTTGCGGTTGAGTCATTTCGGTTGAGAGGTAAATGTGCAGTCTTTATGATTGTGTGTTTCAGTGTCATGGTTGGAACAGTGTGGGAATACTCATTGCAGTTCCAGCATGGGGTGATGTGGTGGAATCGCTCTGGTTGTGTGTTCTGGGATTAAATGATTAATATGAGATGCGTAGACATAGATGCCATGAAGATTTCTGCGAAGGTGACCCTGATTACAGAACTGGAAGATGAAATTTTTGATAGAGTCGACAGTGACCCAGTCATTTTGATCCTCATTCAGTCGTTTTAAGTCACCTGCTGATTGGCTGGCGACGTCGTAATCAAGCTACCTTACATAGATTTCTTGTTCCTCAACACAGGGAAAAGAGCTACATCGAAGTCACGGGTCATTGAGAACCTTCATTGCCGAAGTGGTGCTGATCTTGTCATTTTTGTCATCGTTAAAAGCAGATGCCGATGAAAGTGTCTTTAGTACTGAAAACGTTGAACAGATTCACCTACAGGGAGGTTATCTCGTACTGTCCGAGATTTTCCCACGAAGATTTTCCCATGAAGTGGGCGAATGCACACACAGCGCTAGGATAATGTTTCTGATAACCTAAGAGAGAGCAAACTATGCATATATCCGGTACTCACCAGTCATGTCCCATACTACAAATAAATGATAATATATTCGCCAGGAGCGAAGCTCTGATACAAGTTTTTGCGTATGGTGACCCCGTCACTGGCTCCCGAAGGGGTGTTGGAGTTTGTATAAGTGATGTAACGTTTACAGCTCTATGGTGAAGGCATCCCTATGATAGGAGCCCAGTGAGGTTACTTCGTGTTAAATGGAGTGCTGTTTAGAGCCCTATTGCTGGAGCAGCCCTTTGATAAGGGCACTGTGCATTTTGCAAATCAGATGGAGTACCTATTACAACCCTATGGCGAGTGCAGTCCCTGGCGAGAGGAGCCCTATGACGGAGTCAGCACAAGTGATGAAATAATTAGCTACGTTGTCGTTGTCTGTGAGCTATAATTTAAAATATGAGAAAAGTTTTATTGACGAAACATTTAAAATTGCCTGAAACACATTTTATAAAATTGCCTGAAACACATTTTATAACCCCGAGAAAAGAACAAAGAGCCATATTTAACCAAGAATAAGTTGATTTTTGTCATATCATGAAAACTTAAGAGCTTAAAATTCAAGTTGTATTTTAAAAATCTTGATATAATAAAATACGTAAATGTTTTGTTAAGAATTTACGCGAAAGGCTGATGGTTGTGTCTTTAAGATTCCCCTGTACAAAAAGCAATAATTATTATTTTGGGAAAACTGGAAAAAGTCACAAATAACCCGCACATGGGAGAGAGGAGCTTACGACGTTGTTTTGGTCCGACTTCGACCATTTACAAAGTGGTAAGATTATCTCTCCTGTGTGCGGGTTGTTTGGGTATTATTCCAGTCACGGTATTGTGCCTTATTGTTGTTTAGTTGCAACAGCATGAATGTTGTATTAAAACTTGGCAAGAGTCTATTGCTCACGAAAAGTTATACCCACTCACTGATTTTCAAAAAGTCGAGAAAGTTATAACAAGCAACTCAGTGGTTGAACGAAATATAATCGAATCTAGTTATGTAAAAAATTGCGCTGGCTCAATTTGTATACAAGTACAGGACTGACCAAAAACTTCAGAACAATGGTAAGGTATACCCACGCTCAGTAAGTAAAGTCAAATGTGAGTTCGTAGACCAGGTTTATTTGTCTTCCGTTATTTTGTTACTTCTGTTGTTATTTGATATGGGATATCACTAAATCATTTAAATTATTACTGTTTAGCTCTGTTGTTATATGGCATATTAAGATATCTGAGTGGGGATCCACAGCCTCAGAGAAGAGGTAAACTCATGAGGTATCTCCACGGAGTTCTTTGAGTATTTTCTTCTATCACCCTTTATATTCTGTGTTTGTTAACGTTATTTAAAAATTAAATACATTCGAAAAGATACATTGGGAAGGAGGACAGAGTGCATGACATCTCTGAAGCTACTTCTCAAATGCAGCTCACTGGTGGTGGATCATGTCCCAAAATGTTGCAAGCATTTCTCCTCTGGATCACAACACTGAATCTCTGCAAAAGAAAGCTGGTCGCTCTGGGGTCCTTGGGTCCCATGACGAGTTTGTCACCTAACTCTTTGGAAAATCTTAGAGCATACTTGCCCTATGCTCAAAGGCTTACGAGTAAGCCCTGTAACAACTTCAGACAGTATTACCAAGGCTGGCTCCTCCTCAGGAAAATTAATGTATAGAAAAAGAATAAAAACTGACAAACATAAACACTTTATTATTTAGAAAATATAAAATATAAAACACTTAAATATGAAATATTAATCCTACATTAAAGAAAATGAAAAATATAAATGATATCTGAATTCAACGCTAATAGATATAAATAAAACTTGGGTGTCTGGTGTTGGTGACACTGCGTGTTGTTGAAATCGTAGCCGTTGCCGATGATGGGGGGGGGGTCGCAGGTGTTGATGACAACCCACCGGCTCGTTCTTCATAGATTTTCTAGCCGTCCATAATCCTTCCAGATGACAGGAAAGCAGGTTTTCTCCACTGCAATGATGAGGGGTTATATCCTGCTACTTGCATACACAAACAGGTAAGTGGATCAAAATTTGGGATGTCTCCGAACGTTAGTCCGTCTCCTTCAATTCTACTCGTTGATTGGCAGGTGACCCTCTTTGTCATCCAAGCTGGAAAGATAGACAGGTTACCCACTGCTTAAGAAATCACTCTCCATGGTAAGTACAATACCTAAAAGACGTGGTGATCATTACAACAGTCAACCTAGAGCAAGACTGAAAGGACTAAGTTTATTATTGGTCAAAAGTGAAGCTTTCAACCAATAAATTCACTAGAACACAAGGCAGGCATGTACTTACAGTAGTGCTGGGAGCTGTGAGTCTAGTGATTACTGTTTGGACCAGAGCCCCACACATCACCTTTCGGGGGGGGGGGGGAAGAAGGAGGGGAAGGGATAGCCGGAGCTAGACTGACCCCACCTTAACAAGCAGCCGGCAATCAAACTATCACTTTCGGGGAGGGGGGAAAAAGGGGGGGATAGCAGGAGTTGGACTTACCCTACCTTAACCAGTAGCCGGCAATGAAACTATTGTTACTATATAGCTACTCCTATCTATTGAACTTTTCCCTCACACTCCCCCATACCAAGACTTATAGTCAAGGAGTATAAGAAGAATAGGCAAGGAAAAAGTTCAAACATGTGGAAGTCACGTAAGGCAACAAATCTTCTACTGACTGTCACGACTTAACCAGTCAAAGAAATAATTGGATGAACCATTGATATGCACAGTATGGAACTTAAAAGCCTGGAGTGCCAATGTCCACCTCAAGAGGCGACTGTTGGTTCCCTTAAAAGTTTCTAGGTATATCAAAGGTTTGTGGTCCATTTCTAAAATGAATTCTTTTCCCAGCAAATAAAATTTAAGTTTGGAGATACCCCACACAAGGGCTAAACATTCCTTTTCTATTGTGGAGTATCTTGTTTCTGCGGGAAGGAGTTTCCGGCTTAGGAAGCATACAGGGAAGGGAGTACCATCATGGTATTGTAGTAACACTGCACCTAAGCCAGTATTGGAGGCATCAGTTCTCAGACAAAATGTTTTATTAATATCTGGAATCTTAAGTATAGGGTCTTTCGAAAAGATAATTTTAATCTCATTAAACTTTTCCCGAGCTACGTCGGAAAGTTCAAGAGATTCCTTCACAGACTTTTTAAGGAAGTCGGATAAGATGCCTGAAAGATCAGTAAGGTTCGGGATAAACCGTGCATAAAAATTAACAGAACCAAGAAAACTACACATGAGCTTCTTGGTTTTGGGGAATTTAAATTCTAATAAAGCTTTGATCTTGCTGGGGAGAGGCTGCAGAGAGTTATTAGAAAGTATTAGTCCAAGATATCTAATCTTGTTATACCCAAGGAAGCATTTCTTCGGCTTGGCAGTGAGGCCATGTGAGCGTAACCTACGCAAAACTGATGTTAATGTTTGGATATGCTTGCCCCACGTGGATGTCATTACGTAAATGTTATCAAAATAAACTGAAACATTTGGCATATTACCCAAGACCCTTCTCATCAGTCTCACGTAGGTAGCACAGGCAGTTACCAAACCGAAGGGCATAGTTCTATACTGCATCAGTCCTTGGTGTGTAGGAAAAGCGGTGTACTGCTTAGAAGAAGGATCTAACATTACTTGATGATATGCCTGCACAATATCAATCTCTGAAAAGAAGGAAGCATCATAAAATTTGTGTAGATCGCTCAGCATCCCACCGAGTTATAGCATTAAGGCCTCTGAAGTCAATAGCAAGTCTATATGAATTATCCTCCTTAACCATGTCTACTGGTGAACAATATGAAGATACTGAAGGTTCAATGATCTTTAGTTTTAATAATTTGTCTACCTCTCGGTCAAATGCATCCCTAAGGTGAACTGGAACTGGGTATAATTTTCGTTTGATAGGATTGTCTGTCACTAAGTCAATCTTATGGACTACCGTGGAGGTAACACCTGGAATATCAGCAAAGACGTCTGAAAAGTTACTCACACATTGAAGTAGTTCATGTCTCTTATGGTCATCCAAAAATTCATTAATATTAATGGTGGTTGCGTCCGAGTGGTCAAGAGTCACCAAGTCATGTAGTTCTTCATCATAGTCTAAGTTAGAGGTGTCAATTACGCACACCTTACATTCTTCAATTGTTTTTTCAAGTTCGTGTGGAAAAACTAAGTCAAAGTTATTAAGGCAGTTAACCGAATTTCTTCGGTAATATTTCTTAAGGATGTTGATCTGATAAAGCTTAGGTTTCCCCTTGACTTCTATGAGGTAGTCAACTTTCCCACAAATTTTTAATACTTTATATGGACCTTTCCAAACTATGCCAGAGGTCTCCTCAAGTTTGGATCTAAGGTCAAAGAGAAACTGATGAGAAGACTGAACCTCAGCCTTTACGTCCTCAGTCCATAAGTCATGAAGGATGGACAATGGGCCTCTGGCCTGTCTACCATAGAGAAGTTCAAAAGGTGAAAACCCCGAAGAGTCACTGGGAACTTCCCTCATGGTAAACAAAGCACAGGGTAGGTAACGATGCACTCCTTAGGTTTAAGGGAGCAAAGTTTCCTTAAAATGGACTTGAGAATCGAATGCTGGCGCTCAGTCCTCCCATTACAGCTGGGATGATAGGGTGTGGTGAAGAGAGGCTTCACTCCCAGAAGTTGGTATAGATGTTGCATTAAGTCAGATGTGAATTGTGTCCCACGGTCAGACAAAATTTTTCTAGGGATGCCCACTCTGGAGAAGATGGACAAAAGGGCTTCAGCCACCTCTGTAGTGGTTATGGTCTTTAAGGGTATGGCTTCAGGGAAACTCGAAGCATAATCAACTAATGTTAATTTATATCTACGTTCCCCAGATGAAAGTGGAGATAAAGGACCAACGATGTCAATAGCTACTCTTTCAAAGGGTACCGTAAAGACTGGCATTTTGACCATAGGTACTCGCCTGGTACCTCGGGAGGATGACAATTGGCAAACTTTACACGATCTACAAAAGGTAGTGACATCTGAGGACATTTTTGGCGAAAAATAGGTTTCCCTAATTTTATTTAAGGTTTTACGATGCGAGAAATGTCCGGCCACTCGCAGGTCATGAGCCATTTTAAGAACAGTCTCTCTGCATTGACTTGGAACAACTAAGATGGAATAGTCTATTATTTTTTTATTTTTTATTATCACACTGGCCGATTCCCACCAAGGCAGGGTGGCCCGAAAAAGAAAAACTTTCACCATCATTCACTCCATCACTGTCTTGCCAGAAAGGTGCTTTACACTACAGTTTTTAAACTGTAACGTTAACACCCCTCCTTCAGAGTGCAGGCACTGTACTTCCCATCTCCAGGACTCAAGTCCGGCCTGCCGGTTTCCCTGAATCCCTTCATAAATGTTACTTTGCTCACACTCCAACAGCACGTCAAGTATTAAAAACCATTTGTCTCCATTCACTCCTATCAAACACGCTCACGCATGCCTGCTGGAAGTCCAAGCCCCTCGCACACAAAACCTCCTTTACCCCCTCCCTCCAACCATTCCTAGGCCGACCCCTACCCCGCCTTCCTTCCACTACAGACTGATACACTCTTGAAGTCATTCTGTTTCGCTCCATTCTCTCTACATGTCCGAACCATGTTTTGGTAATCCCGCACCTCCTCCTAACTTCCAAACTACGAATTCTCTGCATTATATTCACACCACACATTGCCCTCAGACATGACATCACTGCCTCCAGCCTTCTCCTCGCTGCAACATTCATCACCCACGCTTCACACCCATATAAGAGCGTTGGTAAAACTATACTCTCATACATTCCCCTCTTTGCCTCCAAGGACAAAGTTATTTGTCTCCACAGACTTCTAAGTGCACCACTCACTCTTTTTCCCTCATCAATTCTATGATTCACCTCATCTTTCATAGACCCATCCGCTGACACGTCCACTCCCAAATATCTGAATACGTTCACCTCCTCCATACTCTCTCCCTCCAATCTGATATCCAATCTTTCATCACCTAATCTTTTTGTTATCCTCATAACCTTACTTTTTCCTGTATTCACCTTTAATTTTCTTCTTTTGCACACCCTACCAAATTCATCCACCAATCTCTGCAACTTCTCTTCAGAATCTCCCAAGAGCACAGTGTCATCAGCAAAGAGCAGCTGTGACAACTCCCACTTTGTGTGTGATTCTTTATCTTTTAACTCCACGCCTCTTGCCAAGACCCTCGCATTTACTTCTCTTACAACCCCATCTATAAATATATTAAACAACCACGGTGACATCACACATCCTTGTCTAAGGCCTACTTTTACTGGGAAAAATTTTCCCTCTTTCCTACATACTCTAACTTGAGCCTCACTATCCTCGTAAAAACTCTTCACTGCTTTCAGTAACCTACCTCCTACACCATACACTTGCAACATCTGCCACATTGCCCCCCTATCCACCCTGTCATACGCCTTTTCCAAATCCATAAATGCCACAAAGACCTCTTTAGCCTTATCTAAATACTGTTCACTTATATGTTTCACTGTAAACACCTGGTCCACACACCCTCTACCTTTCCTAAAGCCTCCTTGTTCATCTGCTATCCTATTCTCCGTCTTACTCTTAATTCTTTCAATTATAACTCTACCATACACTTTACCAGGTATACTCAACAGACTTATCCCCCTATAATTTTTGCACTCTCTTTTATCCCCTTTGCCTTTATACAAAGGAACTATGCATGCTCTCTGCCATTCCCTAGGTACCTTACCCTCTTCCATACATTTATTAAATAATTGCACCAACCACTCCAAAACTATATCCCCACCTGCTTTTAACATTTCTATCTTTATCCCATCAATCCCGGCTGCCTTACCCCCTTTCATTTTACCTACTGTCTCACGAACTTCCCCCACACTCACAACTGGCTCTTCCTCACTCCTACAAGATGTTATTCCTCCTTGCCCTATACACGAAATCACAGCTTCCCTATCTTCATCAACATTTAACAATTCCTCAAAATATTCCCTCCATCTTCCCAATACCTCTAACTCTCCATTTAATAACTCTCCTCTCCTATTTTTAACTGACAAATCCATTTGTTCTCTAGGCTTTCTTAACTTGTTAATCTCACTCCAAAACTTTTTCTTATTTTCAACTAAATTTGTTGATAACATCTCACCCACTCTCTCATTTGCTCTCTTTTTACATTGCTTCACCACTCTCTTAACCTTTCTCTTTTTCTCCATATACTCTTCCCTCCTTGCATCACTTCTACTTTGTAAAAACTTCTCATATGCTAACTTTTTCTACCTTACTACTCTCTTTACATCATCATTCCACCAATCGCTCCTCTTCCCTCCTGCACCCACTTTCCTGTAACCACAAACTTCTGCTGAACACTCTAACACTACATTTTTAAACCTACCCCATACCTCTTCGACCCCATTGCCTATGCTCTCATTAGCCCATCTATCCTCCAATAGCTGTTTATATCTTACCCTAACTGCCTCCTCTTTTAGTTTATAAACCTTCACCTCTCTCTTCCCTGATGCTTCTATTCTCCTTGTATCCCATCTACCTTTTACTCTCAGTGTAGCTACAACTAGAAAGTGATCTGATATATCTGTGACCCCTCTATAAACATTTACATCCGGAAGTCTACTCAACAGTCTTTTATCTACCAATACATAATCCAACAAACTACTGTCATTTCGCCCTACATCATATCTTGTATACTTATTATATCCTCTTTTTCTTAAAATATGTTTTACCTATAACTAAACCCCTTTCTATACAAAGTTCAATCAAAGGGCTCCCATTATCATTTACACCTGGCACCCCAAACTTACCTACCACACCCTCTCTAAAAGTTTCTCCTACTTTAGCATTCAGGTCCCCTACCACAATTACTCTCTCACTTGGTTCAAAGGCTCCTATACATTCACTTAACATCTCCCAAAATCTCTCTCTCTCCTCTGCATTCCTCTCTTCTCCATGTGCATACACGCTTATTATGACCCACTTCTCGCATCCAACCTTTACTTTAATCCACATAATTCTTGAATTTACACATTCATATTCTCTTTTCTCCTTCCATAACTGATCATTTAACATTACTGCTACCCCTTCCTTTGCTCTAACTCTCTCAGATACTCCAGATTTAATCCCATTTATTTCCCCCACTGAAACTCTCCTACCCCCTTCAGCTTTGTTTCGCTTAGGGCCAAGACATCCAACTTCTTTTCATTCATAACATCAGCAATCATCTGTTTCTTGTCATCCGCACTACATCCACGCACATTTAAGCATCCCAGTTTTATAAAGTTTTTCTTCTTCTCTTTTTTAGTAAATGTCTACAGGAGAAGGGGTTACTAGCCCATTGCTCCCGGCATTTTAGTCGCCTCATACGACACGCATGGCTTACGGAGGAAAGATTCTTTTCCACTTCCCCATGGACAATAGAAAAAATAAAGAAGAACAAGAGCTATTTAGAAAAAGGAGAAAAACCTAGATGTATGTATATATATATGCATGTGCGTGTCTGTGAAGTGTGACCAAAGTGTAAGTAGGAGTAACAAGATATCCCTGTTATCTAGCGTGTTTATGAGACAGAAAAAGAAACCAGCAATCCTACCATCATGCAAAACAGTTACAGGTTTTTGTTTCACAGTCATCTGGCAGGACGGTAGTACTTCCCTGGGTGGTTGCTGTCTACCAACCTACTACCTATAAGTCCTAATAGTCTATATCATCTGAATTTAATTTGAATACTGACTTGTACAAGATACCTTTTATATATTCAAATTTATATGAAAAGTTTTTCCTTTGGATAACTTGATTTTGTTTAGCGGCATTATGGCAATTCTGAATAGAAGAGCAATTACGTTGTAAATTGACATAGGAGTCCTTCGATATATCTAAAGGCTTAAAGTCAGGGAAAATCAAAGGATGGATAGTAGGAGAAGCCTGGGCTTTGGTCTGAGCCCTAGTCAAGACATTTATGGTATCGGAGGTGATATCTTCACTTTCATCTAACAAGTGAGCCGGTGATCCTACTACCTCGCTTTCGAGAGTAGCATCACTGGTTTTTAATCCCACATGAATCTCACTGAGACATTGTCTCATCTGAACTTTCGAGTGGCTTCTCTGACTCTACAGGAAGAGGATCTGAAAAGCTTATGTCCACCTTTGGTGATGAAAGGTCAACCTCAGAAGGAAGAATGGCACCTTTTACATTACCTATTAGTACGGAGCAAGAAGTGATGGGAGCTAGTACGGCTTCAGACCAACCTGTGAACCATTTAGACCTAATGTAACAACGGATGGTAGGAAAAGTGTCTGTACGGCCCAAGTAGTCTGAAAGTATAGCAGAGGAATGAGTTTCTTTAAGATTAGGGAACAGTTTATCAGAAATGACTATACATGTGCATCCAGTGTCTCGTAAAATGGTAGATACATTGTCTATTAACTGTTCCTGAACAGAAGGGTGCTTTGTCATTACAGTCTTTAAAACATCTTCCAACTTTTTGGACCTTCTTAGAAGGACAATCTGGACGTTTATGTCCCTTAACACCACACTTCAGGTCTTTATAGGAATTGTGAGCCTCAGCATACAGGTCAGCAGCCTCAGCAACTTCCTCAGCTTTAATCAGGTTACGTTCTCTGATGAATGTTCGTATCTGGTGAGGAAGAGCTGTCAGGAACTGGTCAGCAACCATGAAGTCTCTAAGAGATTCATAACTGCGATCAATTCCTGAACTCTCTATCCAAAAGTCGAACAAACGAAAGAGTGTTACCTGTAACTGCTGAAAGTTCTGGCCAGGCTGTAAGGTGGCATACCTGAAATCTTTCCTATAAGAATTTGTGGTTTTTTGATATGCTTTAAGGATTGCCTTCTTCAGTAGGTTATAATTACATATGATATCCTGCGACAAAGTTGCATAGGTATTCAAAGCGGTACCAGAAAATAACATTCCTAACCTAGTAGCCCAGGTGTCAGCAGGCCATTCACAGAGGGTAGCGGTATTTTCAAACCTGATAATGTATGAAGTAATGTCATCCCCCTCTGTGAAGGGAGGTAAATTAGGTGTTGGAATATGTGCACTAGCTGCATGATGTTCAATTACTCCTTCCTCTAATTGTTGTTGTGTAAGAGTTAACTTTTTATTCTGTAATTCAAGGCGAGCTTTGTCAAGCTCGCGATCCTTTTCTCTCTCTATTAACTCGGGTTCTCTAGCTTTTTCCTCATGTTCTCTAGCTTTTTCCTCACTTTCTCTAGCTTTTTCCTAAACTTCTCTATCCTTTGTTCTTTCCTCAAGTTCTCTTAATTTAACTTGTTCCTCACGTACTCTAGCTCTCTCCTCACGATCAAATCTGTCATGCTCCTTTTTGTCTTCTCTCTCTCTTTCTGTCTTTCTTGGTTTTCTTGATTCTCTCTCTCTCCTTTTCTTCTTCTCTTTCCCTTTCTGTCTTCTCTCTCAGTTCTCTCTATTTCAAGTCTTTCCTGGATCTTAGCACTAATGAAAGATTCTAAATTTTTCCCTGTTATTCCTAACTTCCAGCGTTCATCCAAAACTGGTATTCCTCCATACTTGCAAGAATAACTTAAACTATCAGGGGAAATGAAACGGGTATTAAAGAAAACAGAGGGTTCAATTCCTGCTCCGCTCAAACTGTAAATAAACCAGAGGGCTCGATTCCTGCTTCAATTAAAGAATATGTATTAATGAAACCGAAGGGTTCTATGCCGGCTCCGAGCAAACAGTAAGTAGAATGGGGTCACTTGACCATCCAATCTTCTCACCAAGTAATCAAGAGTGTCCTACGACAGTTCCCTTGATATAATAAAGAGCTCAATGAAACAAATTGTCACTGGAAAATCTCGGGTCCCTAGAGTCTAATCCTCCAAAGTGTTTCAAGCTCGAACAAAAAGGTGGCAGAATTAAATATTATATCCTGCCTGACTTGACTTAAAATAAATTGAGACTATAACAATCGCCAAATCTTTTAAATACCTGTACTGTAGTCCTACCATAGAGAATGATTACTCAGGGCTGGTGGTAACCGTCTGTGGTATGCGGCGTTGAAGTTCCAATGGTAGATTTGAGATGGAATTGAATCTTGATTGAGTCGAGTTGATCCTGGCAAGGTCGCCACTTGTGAAGGCTTACTCAGCCCTGTAACAACTTCAGACAGTATTACCAAGGCTGGCTCCTCCTCAGGAAAATTAATGTATAGAAAAAGAAGAAGAACTGACAAACATAAACACTTTATTATTTAGAAAATATAAAATATAAAACACTTATATATGAAATATTAATCCTACATTAAAAAAAATGAAAAATATAAATGATATCTGAATTCAATGCTAATAGATATAAATAAAACTTAGGTGTCTGATGTTGGTGACACTGCGTGTTGTTGAAATCGTAGCCATTGCCGATGATGGGGAGGGGTCGCAGGTGTTGATGACAGCCCACCGGCTCGTTCTTCACAGATTTTCTAGCCGTCCATAATCCTTCCAGATGACAGGAAAGCAGGTTTTCTCCACTGAAATGATGAGGGGTTATATCCTGCTACTTGCATACACAAACAGGTAAGTGGATCAAAATTTGGGATGTCTCCGAACGTTAGTCCGTCTCCTTCAATTCTACTCATTGATTGGCAGGTGACCCGCTTTGTCATCCAAGCTGGAAAGATGGTTACCCACTGCTTAAAAAATCACTCTCCATGATAAGTACAATACCTAAAAGACGTGGTGATCATTACAACAGTCAACCTAGAGCAAGACTGAAAGGACTAAGTTTATTATTGGTCAAAAGTGAAGCTTTCAACCAATAAATACACTAGAGTACAAGGCAGGCATGTACTTACAGTAGTGCTGGGAGCTGTGAGTCTAGTGATTACTGTTTGGACCGGAGCCCCACACGTCACCTTTCGGGGGGGGGAAGAAGGAGGGGAAGGGATAGCTGGAGCTAGACTGACCCCACCTTAACAAGCAGCCGGCAATCAAACTATCACTTTCAGGGAGGGGGGAAAAAGGGGGGGATAGCGGGAGCTGGACTTACCCTACCTTAACAAGTAGCCGGCAATGAAACTATTGTTACTATATTGCTACTCCTATCTATTGAACTTTTCCCTCACAGTATACCGACCCTTCTGGGACGAAGTTACAGTTTGGTGCCAGCCCCCTGTATCTGTTGATCTTCTGGGTCTTAATGAAACTACCAGCACCACCCCATTCACCTTCAGAGAATATTAGAAAGGTGTTAGTCAACGTAGAGGCACAGGTTTAGTCCCATCAGGACATGCGACTCCATCTGGACACTGTTTGCTTCCATCAGGCCTCCACTTGATGTCATTGATCATTTAATGTAAGGCATACTTCCATTCTGATGTTTGACAGACGAGACCATGTAGTTCAAATTGATCAGCTGACGCCCTGCCGCAACTATTCCTATGTTCGGAGAGTTTGGGGAAGGCTAGGTGAAGAACTACACCAATGTGAATGGCCTGCGGGTCAAGGCGAGTGCAAAAGGAGGAATTAAAGACGGCCAATAGGAAATCTGAATATTGTACCTTCACCACCAGGAGATGAACTTTGTCCTTTCCTGAGGCATTGATGAACAATGTGCGATTTTCTCTGTAATCGGTTTGTCCTAATGGGTCTGCTTGTGATCTCTGGGAGTAGCTGGTCTGCTTGAAGAGTCTGCAAGGCTGTCCCATTGCGTGACTGCTTCGATGAACTTTAAGTCGTAAGTCTGAAGAACACTGAGGTTACCTTATGTAACTGCAAGTATGAATGGTGGTGATAATTTAAGGTGGTGTAAATAGTTCTGTATATATATTCTTGCACTCGTAAGTTACGAGAGATACACAAATGACTTATAATTGATATGTTTCTAATTTAAGAAAAAATATGACATTAAAAGGCCTCTAAATTTTACTTGTGATTCTTGTTCCCCTAAAAAAAAAGTAGTTAAAAGTCTATTGAATTATTTCATCTCGAAGTCTTTTAAAGTGATAAGGATAGAATAGGTAAAACTGGTCAATTAGAAAAAACTCGTTTAAAATTAAGGCCTTTCCAGAAATTTCTCTTATATTGTTCGAGGATATATTTTTTCATTTATATTAATGTAAAAAATATTAATTTTGCACCAAAAGAGCCTTAAAAAACTTACCTAACCTTATTCTAAAAAGTGCAATTTAATTTAGCCTAATCCAACTAAATATATTTTAGATAAATTTGCAATAATTTAATAATAAACAAACTCAATGAGATCTATTTCTTTCATTAGCCTCAAAATTATTTTTGCGAAATTATTGCATACACAAATTTTCGATTGCCTTATTCGGCAAGCAGAGCATTGCTATTTAAGCCAAAATCGCAAGTCGATTGTCCACATCGCTCCTGGGCCGTGCGGACAGGCTGCGCAGTAGCTCCTGATTCAACTGATTTCTGCGCAGTTTCACAGACCGCTACAAGTCACAAGATGGCGGACCGACAAGGCTCCCTCAGTGTTTCTACAATGCACACATTAATGCCAAGCATTATACGAGACGTCTATGGCATCCCCAATGAAGAATTATATAGCGTAGCTTTGAATGGGATGTCAAGGATATTTATAAAATTCGTGAATGCTGGCTTCTACAACAAGATTGTGGAAACTTTTCAAGAAAGGAGAATGGTAGTGAATTCGGCTCTGGAAGTGTGTCTACATGACGTGTCGACGTATGTCACCTGGGTCAAGGTGAGAAATGTGCCTTTCGAGGCGGAGGAGTACGATCTGTGGGATGTTTTCGGCAGATACGGAACGGTGCATGCAGCAACCAAGGGAGTGTGGAGAGAGGGCCCATACGAGGGGTTCCCGGAGGGCTCCTTCACCATCAAGATGACACTCCGCCAGTCGATTCCCTCTTATGTACAAGTCTGGAGAAATATAGGACCCAGGTGTTTGTTCATTACACAGGCCAAAGGAAGACTTGCAGACTATGCAACTCTTTTGAGCATAGGTGGCCCGGTGGTCTGGTGGCTAAAACTCCCGCTTCACACACGGAGGGCCCGGGTTCGATTCCCGGCGGGTGGAAATTCCGACACGTTTCCTTACACCTATTGTCCTGTTCACCTAGCAGCAAATAGGTACCTGGGTGTTAGTCGACTGGTGTGGGTCGCATCCTGGGGGACAAGATTAAGGACCCCAATGGAAATAAGTTAGACAGTCCTCGATGACGCACTGACTTTCTTGGGTTATCCTGGGTGGCTAACCCTCCGGGGTTAAAAATCCGAACGAAATCTTATCTTATCTTATCTTATATGGCTGCCCAGTGCCCCCGTCGACTGGTTGGCCACTCCCGGGACCATTCACCTGTGGGCCTATGGGCTGAGGCTTTCGTGACTAAGCCCGGTACCTCAGCTGGGAAAGTTCTCAAGCTTTGGAGTGACGAGATGCAACAGGAGGACACGCAGTCTACGATGTGTGCCACCCTGTCTGTGGATGCATCGACCGTGCCCACGCTTACAGTGGATCCTGTGGGGCCTGAGGTTTTGCCACAGGATAAGTTGCTGGAAGACGTGTTGCAGGACCTTCTAGATGGAACAGAACATGGTCCTGTTGTTTCGACGGCGTGTCGTGAGTTAACGACTGAGGAATCCCCTAACATGGAAATGCAGGATAAAACCACGTTCGTACGGACGCATGAGGTGGTGGTGGAGGTTCACCAGGAGGCTTCGTCTAGCGAGGAGATGCATGTGGATGGCAGCTCCCGCAAATGTTCGGCGGGAGCGTCGGATATGGACGACATCTTGACACCAGGACAGCACCCGGGGAGGAAATCGTGGGCGAAAGTGGCTGAGCCGCCTGTCACAGAAGGGATAGTTTCAAGGTCCCAGCATACGGGTAGAGTATGGGGGGAGGGGGGTCTCGAGAAGCCGAATGACAAAGACGGGCAGTCTAATGTGCGAGTGGGAACAGGAAAGACCCAAAAACATAGAGGTAAACCACCTTTTTTTGTAAATTCAAGTGTGTTACTATCAATGCCAATGGCTTAAGGACTGAAGTTAAAAAAGTGTGGATGGAATGGTTTTTGCGTCGTTACGTTGTGGATGTATGTTTTATGCAAGAACATAATTATAAATTTGGTAGAGAGTTACGGTTGAAAGGCTACCGAATGTATGTGAGTAATTCTTTAAAATTAAAGGGTGGGGTGGCTATAGCGGTGAAGGAGTCCAGCCCTTGGTGCGTCTTGGGATGGGAGGAGGGGGGAGATGGAAGGGTGGTAAGGGTGGATGAGTATTGGGGTGGGGTTAGAGTTTGTTTTATCGGAGTTTATATGCCAGCAGACAGTAACTCTAAAGTTAAAATAGACTTTGTGAGGGAGGCTTTAACGTTTCACATCCGGGGTTTACCTTTAATTTTGGTCTTAGATGGGGATTGGAATTGCATTATCCGCCATGGGGATGTTGAGCCAAGGGGGGCGGGGTGCGTTCTACCTGTCCTAAGAAATCTGCTGGGGGATGTAGGGGTTTATGATGTTGTGGGGAGGGGTGGGTGGGGGGTGGAACATACGTTTGTGGGCAGAGGTTACGTGGCCCGACTGGATAGGATTTATGCAACACAAGGAATTCGAGTTGGGCGCGTGCAGACCCTTGATTTGGGGTTTTCTGATCACCGTGCAGTGCTAGCAGACTTGGACTGGGATGGAATGATCAGGGTTTATTCAGGGTATTGGAAACCGAATGGGCGGCTCTTGGAGGGGGAATGGGATGGTTCCGCTTTTCAGGATTGGTGGAAAAATATCTGGGAAACGAGGAGGGCAGATGAATGTTTGTTGGAATGGTGGGAAACACGTGCCAAACCTGGAATAGCGTTTTATTATAAGCAGCGTGTTATTATAAGCAGCGGGGAAAGGAGGAGGCAAGGTGGAGGTTTGGGCTACAAAACTATTTGGAGGGGCAGCTTAATGTGGAGGGTGGAAGTAGTAGGTATGACGACATTGAACATCTTTGTAGTCGACTTGCAGAAATTCACAATGAACGTTTTAATGCGGTTCGAGTCAGAGCAGGTATGGAAGAAGTGCTCTGGGGTGACAAACCTTCAGGTTGTGTCTTGCGCAAGTTCAGGGTCAGACAACAGGCGACGTCCCTCTTGCAATTGGAAGTATGCACGGGTTTGGGTGGTTACCTGCCGGGTCAAGTACTCCTCACCACGGACAGCATGAGTTTGTATGCTGATCTATGGTTTGTGGAAAAGCTATGGCGGGGAGTAGGGGGGGTCCATGCGGGTGGCCTGGTGGGGAGGGATTTCAGAAAAGTTGTAAGTGACAGTGATAGAATGGTACTAGAAGGTAGAATTCGAGTGGAGGAGGTAGAGGAGGCGATTTTTAGTATGAGTAAAGGAAAGGCACCAGGTATAGATGGCATTTCGAATGATTTTTATAGGGCGCATTGGGGAAGTATAAAGCATTGTTTGGTTGATGTATTAAATTGCATGCTCACGGAGGGGAGGTTAGGTATGTCGCAAAGTACGGGGGGAGTTGTGTTGGTGCCCAAAAAGGGAGGGGGGGAGGGGTCTGAGTGCATATAGAGCTATATCTCTTATGTGCTCGGACTATAAAATCTTTGCAAAAGTTTTAGGAAATAGGATGAGTAAGGTTATGGGGTCGGTTATTCACGAGGGACAGCTAGGCATACCAGGTAGGAGCATGAGGGACGGGCATGTACGTATTAGGGAATTTTTGGAGGAATGTCAAGGGGGGGGGGTCCTCGGGCTAGACTGGCAAAATGCTTACGACTGTGTTGATAGAGATTTATTGAGGCTTATTTTATTGAAGCAGGGTTTTGGAGAGGAGATTGTAAGATGGGTTGATACCTTGTATGTCTCGGCTATGATACGCGTACAGGTAAACGGTAAATTGGGGCAGCCAGTCCGTATGGAATGGGGTTTGAGGCAAGGGTGCCCCCTCTCCCAGCTGCTTTTTGCTTGTATGCAAAACCCCTTTTATGAGCTGGTGGATGGTGGTTTGAGGCGTGGGACGCAGAGCAGTAACCATGCAGTGCGTGTGGTCAGGTACGTAGATGATACCACGATTTTGTTAAAAGGGGAGGAGGATTTGCGGATCGTGGGATGGATTGTTGAGTTTTTTTGGGACAGAGTCTGGCATGTGCCTCAATAAAGCAAAATCGAAATTATTGGAGGTGGGTACATGGAGGGGGGGGGTTGGGCGAAAAGTATGGGTGGTCAGTCGTGGTGCAACTTAGAATATGTGGTATCGTGTACATGGCAGATGAGAGGGAGGGCCGAAGGGTGAACTCAGAATTGGTGGTTAATAAGGCTTTAGATCGACTTCAGGGGCTAAGAGCTGGGGATGTATCTTTGGTTAATACACTTGTTTATAGTAAAGTATGGGGTGTGGCTGAGGTGTACCCTTTAAGAGATGTGGATATTCAGGAACTGCAGAGAAGGGTCTTACGGTATGTTTGGGGTATCGGGAGAGCTTCGTTAAGCCGGGAAGTTGTCATGACCCATGTTTGCCGTGGGGGTTTAGGTCTCCTGGCTTTGGGGCCACGGGTGAAGGCCCTCTATGTTAAGCAGCGGTTCCTCAGGGCGGGCAGTGAGAAGGGCATCCGGGTGGGTCGGGTAATGATCGACATGCGTAAATGGTGGAGCGGCAGGGGATTAATTGAGTGTGAGGACATGCTACGTTTTTTATTAAAGTTGAGAAATGCGCAACGGTTTCGGGTGGGGCAAATGGTCAGCATATGTTGTCGTAGGGAAATTGTACAGGGATTGTCTGTTTTTCCGCTGTATAATTGGGGGAAATATGGGACGGATTTTGTAAACTTAAGTTGGCACCAAGGGTTCGTGAATTGGTGTACATATTTGTCATGGGGATTTTAGCATCAAAATCGGTCTTAAATAGGATGGGTTTGGTAAGGGAGGCGGATTGCTTGCGTTGCGGTCTTGAAGAAACAGCTTTTCATGCAGTATACTTTTGTGATACCTTGGACAAAGTTCGTTTGTGGTTGGGGTGGGTTTTCGATTTTCTTAATGGGGGAACTATCTCAACCTTACGAGCCTTAACATTAGAGGAGTATCAAGTGAGGTACGAAGAGCAATAATGTACGTGGTGGCTGATTTTCTTTATATATCGTGGGGTATGCGGGAAACCGGGGGATCAGTTAGGATCAGGGCAATTGCGGCAGGTATCTACAGAACATATTGCAGAAATAAACTCATATATGGTAGAAGTTGGGATAATAGTTTTCCTGCAAACTATCGAAGTCTTACTGTTCAAAGGTTACTGCAACTGGGGGTGGGGTAAGGCAACGGGGGGCTGGACTCCCCCCCCCCGTGGTAGCACCAAACGGTGGGTTCGGGACTTCAGGGTAGAGGGCGGGTTTTGGGGAGTGACGTGTATGTATTATGAATGGTTCCGTGCGTCTGTGTGTGTATGGTTGTGGCGTTGTGTGGAACTGAGATCTTGGATTAATCCTAATATGGTCATGCATCTTGATAATACAGATAAAAAGCAATATTTCAGTATATGTTCCAGCCTCTGCAAGGCTGAACTGGTTCCCGACTATGACCGGGGCTTGGTGAAGTATGTTGGGTCTTTCCTGGGATTCCCGTTAGGTTTTGTTTAGTCATTTGTAAGCGGAAGCCTCGCTGATATCACCCCTAAAAGTACACGTTATACTGCCCTTTAAGGGGAATGTTCATAAGCAGACCTTTGGTGATGGTTGTAAACTTTTGATGAAGGGCAAAAAGTGTCATTGGCCTAAGATTGTTCGAATATGTAGTAGAGGTCACCTATGAGAGGGAGGGGGGGTTGAGATGTATAATGTCCTATATTGTAATCTTTGGGCATTCAAGTTCCTTGGGCAGCAGCTTTTGTGGGATATGTTCTGACACCCAGTGATATCACATGTATTTTTTTTATCATTTATGGTGCATATAGTCAGTTGATGTTCAATTAAGCACCTTTACTAATATCACTGTATACAAGTAAGGTTTTTTTTTTGGGGGGGGTTATAATTAGTCTGAGACACTAAATATGGGGTTGGTCGGGGTATTAGGTGTCTCAGTGTTTCCTCATATGTAATCATACATGCTAGATCTGTAAAAGTCTTATGTTGATTATTAAAGGCTTTTTGCATGTTTTGATTCCTTTTTCAATACATGCAAAACCAAAAATAAAGAACACCAGGTTTCAATTTCAAGAGTCATGTAGGTTTCTGATAGTTATTTTATATAACCATAGTACTAGTGAATGTGTAATGTGTTAGTTTATATGATATTGTTTTGTATATAAAATTTCATACACAATATGAATAAGACTGTCAGGTTTGGTTATATATTTATTTGGTGTTTAAGGTATGTTCCGGTAGTTCTCTGTTTAGTTATATTGTTGTCTTACATAAAGTTTTCACGGTTCTTGTTTTAAAATCAATTTTGTATACCACACATGTATACTGTGTTTTAAGTCAATTATGTATAACATACATGTATACTGTGTTTTTTAAATAAAAATATAAAAAAATAGCAAGTTTTACTTATTCGGCACGACATTCATACATACCATTCATATATATATATATATATATATATATATATATATATATATATATATATATATATATATATATATATATATATATATATATATATGCAATAAGATCACAGTAAACAGGTGACATCACAATTTTGCAGAACAACCACTGTGAAAAAATAGTGAAATTCGAAGCGCATTCATGACTTCTCACATTATCAACGAACTATAATAATGTGAAAAGTCACGAATGCGATTGGAATTTCACTGCTTTCACAGTGGTTGTTCTGCATAAATATATGTGAGAGAGAGACAAAGAGAAAGATCGCAGTCAGGACTCGATCTGCTACTGAGACGAGCAAAATTCCCAGGGAGTGCTGGTGCATTGACGTAAAAATCGCTTCTGAGGTCAGAACATAGAGGAGATTGAAATAGCTTGAATCCATGTTTGAGGCTGACTGATGTGCCCGGGCTGGGAAAGAAACATGGCTTGTAAACCAGGCTGCCCAGCTTATATGGCATTTGTAACTGAGTGGATAAGAGCACTGCCTGGGAATCTTGTCCGTCTCAGTAGCAGTTTCGAGTCCTGCTGACTGAGATCTTTCTTTGTATATACCTGCTTGTTTCTGTGTGGTGCCTTGGTGTATAGTTTCATTTTTATTATAGGTTCTTGAAAGTATTGTTGTCCTATGATCTTGTTCTCCGTCAGACGTGCCGGACCCTCCACGAGACTTAAGAGTGACGCGAGAATCGAGCAGATCAGCCACAGTGACCTGGGCAGCCCCACTCTCCCCTAACACCCCCATCACACACTATATCATCTACCTCAAAGCACAAGCTGGTAAGTAATGCAATGTTTCGCTCTCTAAACTTGCAATGTTTTTCCTTCACTAATGTCAGCAGTAAGTTGGGGAAAGCCAGTCAGGTTGAGAATGCATTTTTCCTTGAGCCAGACCACAAAATGTTCACTATTGGTACCAAATGAGGTGACAAAAGCTCATAGTGATATTCTATTAGCTCTATATTACCGGTTGGTGAGGATTTTATGACCAGTCCTGTTGCTTGATGAATTCTGGCAGCTGAATGATCCGAGAAACATATCCTCGTATTCCACAAGCTCAGTCTTCTCTACCTCAAAGTACGCAAAAGGAATAGTGGAAGGAAGAGATAAAATCTAATGCAACAATATATATATAATATATATATATATATATATATATATATATATATATATATATATATATATATATATATATATATATATATATATATATATATATATAATATATATATAATATATGCAAGACAAGCCACGGGGGGTGAAAATCTTTAGCTCAAGTACTTTCACACTTCTCAGTGCATCACCAGGAGTTATGTAATGTTGCAAGGCAGCAACTAAAGGATTGAGGGGAAGTTTTTTCAGTGGATAATATACATATGGATTTCTATTATTCTCTGTTACCCGTTAATTGATAGAAGAAAAGAAATGAATGTACTCTTTGTTCGTCTACCAGTCTTCTCAGTATAGATTAATACATGTATGCCTTATTTGGGTATCTTCTATGCCTTTCCGATAACATTCCTATGATTCTAATTTTCCTTTTCGAATATCCTTTAACCCCACTATCTATGCTATCAATTACGTTGTGTACCTGTCCACGTATGGTACAGTGACAGCTAAACGGGTTATATAGTATGCTACCATTCACGACAGTCATAGCTCATATGAGTCTGGTGTGTAGACACTGGTTGAGCGTCACCGAGAAACTATCTGGCGTAATGAGCAATCCTGTGATTTTGTGTAGCATTTAGGGTTGTGTATAATAGGGGGTTGAGAATGTTCCCAGGGGTACTCAGAAGTATCTCTTCATATATTCCTAAAATATTACCTACTTAAAATATTGTCTACTTAGTAGTCTATTGTACACAATCTTAACAATGCTACATAAAATCACAGGATTGCTCATTATGCCAGATGGCTTCATGATGGAATGGTGGTGCTTAATCAGTGTCTATGCACCAAACTCATGCTACGTATGTCGTGAATGATGACTGTTACTGTACCATACGTGGGCAGGTACACAAGATTAAGTGGTAGCATAGATTGTGGGGTTAAAGTTTATCTGAGCAGAAAATCTGGATCATACAAACATTATCGGAAAGGCATAGATGATTCCCAAATAAGGCATATTAATCGATACTGAGAAGACCGGTAGACAGTATTTTAGGAATATGTGAAGAGATATTTCTTAGCACCGCTGGGAACATTCTAAAACCACCTTGTCGATTCCTCTCAGTATTTTATATGTTGTTATCATGTCCCCCCTGTCCCTTCTATCCTCCAGTGTAGTCAGGTCAATTTCCCTTAACCTCTCTTCGTAGGACATGCCCCTTGGCTCCGGGACTGGTCTCGTGGCCAACCTTTGCACTTTCTCTAATTTCCTGATGTGCTTGCCCGAGTGTGGGTTGCAAACTGGTGCTACATATTCCAGCAACACTGTGTGTGTGTGTGTGTGCGCGTACTCACCTAATTGTGGTTGTGTGTGTGTGTGTGTGTGTGTGTGTGTGTGTGTGTGTGTGTGTGTGTGCGCATACTTGTACTTTCCTAATTGTGGTTGCAAGGGTCGAGACTCATCTCCTGGCCCCGCCTCTTCAGTGGTCGCTACTAGATCCGCTCTTCCTGCTCCATCAGCTTTATCATACCTCGTCTTAAAACTAAGTATGGTTCTTGCCTCCATTATATCACTTGCCAGACTATTCCACTACCTGACAACTCTGTGACTGAAGAATTTCTTCCTAACATCCCTTTGACTCATCCGAGTCTTCAACTTCCTTTGTTTCTGTGTCCCATCTCTGGAACATCCTGTCTCTGTTCACCTTATCAATTCCTCGCAGTATTTTATGTCGTTATCATGTCTCCCCTGATTCTCCTGTCCTCCAGTGTCGTCAGGCCGATTTCCCTTAACCTGTCTTTCTTGTGTGTGTGTGTGTGTGTGTGTGTGTGTGTGTGTGTGTGTGTGCGTGTGTGCGTGCGTGTGCGCATATATATTCATGTGTATATGTACATATATATGCAGGTACTCGCTTTACTCGCTGTTTTGGAAATGGAAAATATTCAACAGCTTTCATAACAGAGAACAAACACATACGAGTTGCTCCAAGAATCTTGTCCTTGTTACCAGACACCAGCATTGAAAATTTAAAGCTGATTGGATGAAGCGTTGTAAAGTTATGAGAGAAATGAGAACGATAAGTTGGAGGAAGGAAAAAAAAAGGAGAGTCAGGCACTAAAAGGTCCCTCCTCAGGGATACCTAATTAACACGTAGGATCTACAACATGCCGAGTAATGTGTTAAGATAACATTACTTACATGACTCATCCTTGTAGATGAATGGTTCAGAGAACCGACACGTTGATAAATTAGACACATGTGCAACTGTGTCTGAACCATTCATCTACAATCCTGTCAGACACTGCAACTTCTTGGGATCTTAATACTTAGGAATTCTTCGCTTGCCTAACCCTTGGGCACGACCTACTTCCACATTGAACAAATGTGACACCACCTACGACTGCTGCACCTCTCCTGCCTACGGTTTATAAGCTCCTCCGCGCATATGCCGTAATCTATTCAAGATTGATGGACTGAGCACATCGACTCAGGGTTGAGGGACTTAAACCATAACACGGGCGGGATTTGAACCCGCGGTCCAGTGGCTAACGCGACGGTCTGGAGTTTTGAGACTCTGACCGCGGGTTCAAATCCCGCCCATGGTATGGTTTGTTTGCAATCGTGTCATTACGATTTCGTGAGTCTTGGGGGACTTATTACCTCATTCTCCTCCTCTTCAAGATTCTCCTTTGTATGGACTGATGAAGCCACTGTGTGGCGAAACGTTTCCTCAATAAAGATACCCAAGAGTTGCACATGTGTCTAATTTATCAACACACAAATGGATTCCACACCTTGTCGGAGGCCTTTTAAAAAAAAGTATAAATGATACTATTCAAATGAATTTTAAATATAATAATTTCAGGAGGAATTTTAAAAATCTGATAATTTCAGGAGGAACAAGATGAATATAATACAATCTTAGATTAAAGAAAAAAAAGGAAAATATATATAAATTTTTTATCACTAAAATATGAAGATTTAAACCTAAAATTGTCTGGAATATGTTTGTAATGGCAGTAGAGTTTAACTTCATTCGTACCCAATACATATCAAGGAATTTAAATATTTCAGTAGCTAGCTAAACAAATGGGACATGAATGATTTATTTTACATTTTTAAGTCACGAGAAAAGGAATTTCATTATTAATATTGTTAAATGTGCTTGAAGCACATAGAGCTATTTTCCTTATAAGTTCTCGAAAAATTTACGAAAATCAATATTTCCATGCCAAGCACAGGTATGTAGGCTTATATGTGCTAAATGATCCTCCAAAACATACATTTTACAACATTTTATTAGCTTTCGAATTAGACCAAAATGACGTAGAGCAGTGTAAGAGTAAATTGTGAAAGACTCATTGTGGCGTGCACTGAGTACATTACTGTTTATTCAACGTTCATTACATACCCACTGATACACCCTTTTGACTAGTAATTGGCAGTTCAAAATGGAGCAGGTTATTTAGGAGCCCCAGTGCTCTGTTCTTCAGTTTGGTCAACAAGTAGTGTGAGAGTTAGTCCACTTAGCCGACGTGACGTAGTGTTTAACCACTGGACAGTGGGGTCAGATGCTCACGCAAGCTGGTCTTGTACACTCATACTCTCTTGTCTATTCCAAGGTGTAAAAACTTATTGGTATGAGTGGCGCTTTACTCTCTGGCTTACTTTATATTGCTGGTTTAACTCTTGGTGAAGGTATATAAGGGTAAAGAAAAAAACTACCTTCCTATGTTTGCCTTTGTATTTAATTATCTGGGTTAATTCTTCTCTTGAGACATTAGTTATGGCCAGGCACAACAGACTCTGGATTGCTACCTGGGTTCTTGATATTCACTATTAATCTACAGTCCAAAAAAAAAAAAGCAATTATAATTTCAGTAGCAAATGAAGCAGTTAGAATTGTGCCAGACACTCATAATAGTACTGTTCTGAAAGTTAAAAAGTTTAACACAAACATCTGTTGCGGATTTAGGTTTGGTTATATGCTTTTCGACAGCCTCACCCAACCAGCTCCTGGCACTGGCATTACACTGTGGAATAAGTTTCCCGTTTAACTTTTTTCTAACCATGCAGGCAAGGCCCTGGCTCTCGAACTAGTGGCTCATGAACAGATACCCAAATGCTGGCCTAGTAAAGAGGTCTTGACAGTGGTGGTACAGAGCATTCCGAATCGACAGAATAATTTCTGCGATCTGATTTATCTAGCAAAGCAACTACTTCCTGATATGGTTGACTGAGCTCCTACCTCCATGGACCCAAATAATGACACGCTCAAGGAAACTGTTTTCAGTCTTCAGTTCATTGAAGTGCTGGAAAGAAATCAGAGAATCAGTGACAACATCTGTGCACTTCTGCAAAGCTTTCGAACATAGGCGTTTGGAACGGCCTCTCAGGTTAGAGGATCAATCACCGCAGCAAAGAAATAAGGCACTACATAGTTTTATACCTAAAGTTTCAATAATGTCCCTGATATTCAAAATATGTTGACCTCCCAATGGCGTAGCTGACAGAAACTTTACAGCTGGTAACACATGAGATTTCAAAGATGGGAAGATAACGCATGATCATAACATTAGAGTCGGAGGTCCTCACAAAAATGTTTGAATGACTGACCTCAGCATTTTGAATGTGCAGGACGAGTCGTATGTCTCCTACGTCTTGGTACAATTTTCTATATCATGGCTTTGTCTAAAGCGCTTGAATGTCTTCTCATCAGCATTGGAGATGTATTGATCACCTGAAGAGCACTTGGTCTCGATGATATCTTCTCAGAGGTATTGAAAGAGTTGTACTATATTTTTGTTGTCTTACAGGAACTTAGACCATTTTCCAGGTATTTTCACACTGGCCATCTTTAACGGATTCTTGTTTATAGGTGTCCTAAGCATTCCTTTTGAATATGCTTCTTGAAATACGTGTCTTTATTGATTTCGGAAGTTGAAACTCCATCTCGAGGAACCAGGGAGTGGATGAGTGCTCCACTACCTACCAGACACTCATACGACCCTCGATGATCCTCGATTTCTTTGATACATCACTTCAGTGATGTATCATTCTTTACTGTTATGGATGGAGGAATAGCTTCAGCCTCATGGAAGATGAATGAGGCACGATAACCTTCACGTGTTTGTGGACGAAGACCAAGCTGAGGCCCTTGAAGAACTGAATTGTCTTTTGCTTTCCTTTTATTATTGCTTTATATTTAAAACAGCGGAAGAAGCTCTATGTGATGAGGTCTTCAAATACTTTTTCCTCTCTTAATAATAACATCTTTCTTCATAAAACTGTGGTGCTGCTCTATTCCTCGCTTCTCAAAATTCGTGAGTGAATTTTTGTTATTGCATTTTTTTTAGAGGCTCATAAGATCTCTGTTTTCCAAGAAATGATTTTTCCTGGCTTCGAAGATCTCAACAAAATTTTAGACATCCGTGAGGAAGTTAGCCTGTAGTTTTTTTTCTTTTAGTAAGGTGAAAGAAATCTGATTTCTGGTCTGTCATCTCACCAGTAGTCCTGGAGCAACTGGGTTACCAGTGGTTCACAAAAGGACCATTTAACAACTGATGCTGAATCTTGTGTTATACCTGTCACTCCTCCAGAACTTTTCAATATTTTGTTCATTTGCTCATGGCTTTGGACTATTGCAACCCCTGAACATAGCTTCTTTGATAATTTCACAGCCAAGTTCCCTTCCTTAAAGGCCTTTAAATTTCGTTCTGGTAATTCTTTAAGATCTTGTATATAAACAGAAACCCAGCGGACATACTGTGATAGGAGGAGAAAAATAGTGGAAGGAACTGCATAATATCCCAATATGAAGAAAAGTTGGCTTCCGTTTATGATCGAACGATTGTCTGGTACTTCATGTGAAAAGTCCAAAAATGAAAGCTGGAGCAGCTACCATGGAAACAGGCTATTTTATCAATGACAATATCTAAGAAATCGCGGAGGGGCCAATTCTAGGTGTTCTCTTTGTTGCAGAACAAGCATAACTTCGGAACTGCAGCTCCCAGGATTCCAGCAGATCATAGAGTTTTTGTGGTTGAGGTTTCATGGCCTCGTCTCGAAGGCAGACAATGTTGCAACTGTCTTTTCTAAAATTCGGCCTGCAATTGTTGTACCATCTGGCTTCTTGCTTGGTGAGAACTTCAAAAGAGCATAAATTAGCTGTCAGGATTTCTAAAACAAATCCCCAGCAGATCGGCATAATTGTAAGTCGATGAAAAAGGATTCATAAGCCTTGATGTCCTCCTTATTTTAACTGAGAGATGACCATTTAAAGTCACTTATATTATCCCTATGCAGCAGACATCGAGACCAATTCATTATGATAAGACTTCATAAAGAACTTGTGAAAGAGATAAAGAATCGCACTAAACTGAAGTTATTGTTGTACAATACTATTCACACACAGCTTACAGTATATGTATCAGTATGAGAAATATGAACCAACATAACATAACTGTTATAATCTTTACCTATTCTAACCTAATACACCCTAGCATTACTTAATCAAACCACACTAAATCTAGTCATACCAAACCGAAGTTAACCTAACATTGGTAATGTAGTGGGAGTGAATGCACAGAGTAAACCTGAGTTGTGATTAAGACGTCGTGTTAAAGCCCGGCCGAGGTGCTCAGAAAGGAACACATTATTTATTCTTACACAACTGTGTATTAGCTTACGATGATTATTCTGATCTCATTTGAAAACTAATAAAATTCTGAAAAATATTTTTTTAAAGCATTTTTTCAATATTGATGCTTGTATGCCGCAGCTGGGATGGATTCCTTATGTCTTAAAAATCTAAAAAGACGAGTCATTCTTATCTTCAAGCCCCGTTTCATCCTTTCCTTCCTGCCTTCCTTGCTTCCTTCTTTCCTTCCTTCTTTCCCCTCCTTCTCAAGAGAACTTCCAGTTTAAATTAAATTTATACTCTAAATTTAATTCGACTTTCATCGACATATTTGTTCTACATCTAGAAGAATACCCGAGACCATTTGTGATATCGTTTGATTAAACTAACAATAATAAATAGCATTTGCGTTTGATTTCCAAAATATTACGAAAAAGATTTTTTATTATCATTTTCTCTTTGAATAGTTTCTTTTACACATATCGAAACCTACATCTGACAATCAAATATATCTACGCAGCCATTCCCAAGAAACTTGCCAAGTAGCAGCACGTCACAACCTACATTCTCAAATAACACAAGTCATAGTAACTGGGTGCAGCTCCACGTAATAAATATTACATCCTTCACGATCTAAGAATCATGATGAAATTATAATCAAGGCCATTTTCTCCTAAGATTATATACCCTAGTTATAAATATCCATTCAAAAAACCTGCTAATTTTCCACAATCCCCAAATCTGACATCAGTGTAGTTGAACTAGAATACTCCTATTGAGAGGTGCTTCCAACCTGCCCTGGCTTTATCTACAGTCCTTGTACGTCACTGATTTACGATAGTCCATGAGTCTGTTGAATTCTCTAGAGTTTCCTGACCAACTTCGTCAGCTGAAGCAGTTCCCTCCATTTCCTCCTGTGGATCACTCAAGTAATCTGTTTCTCCCATGCAGCCTTCATAATGACTATTGGACCATTATTTCCTTCGTCCGTCCGGACGGACTTTTAACAATTTTCCCAAAGGTCATTGGATACGATTATTTTCCGTATATTTCAGCACAATGTCACCGGACTTTATTAGAGTTCAGTTAAGTGGATCGACTTCATCATAGAAATACTCGCTTAAAGAAGTGAGATATTTTCTATGCCACACTTTATTTCTATTTTCCATTACTTTGTGTAATAATTTAAGCTTATTTCTTGAACCATCACCGTTATTATATTCTTTATCATCATCCAATGCACTCTAGGTGATCGGACGAGTGTTAATTTTGTTTTCCCCTTATCCCAACATCGGTCTAAACTCCTCCAAACTCACCCTTTACCTACGAAGAATTTTACATAAACATTGCTTCAGTGTCCCTTATCATTCTTTCATAAAAGCCACCTTGAGAGTTCGCGCTGAAGGCGATAAATTTCCAGTTGAAATTCTTTTTTGGCCAAACAAGGCGCTCACTTTGGGGTGTTTTAGTTGTGTGATGTATTAGGCTCTGGTAACAATATTCGTGTCATTGTCTGACATCATTAGTCGTAGCTACAATCTACTGGCGGGAATCTTCTAATTATCTTGATAAAATACTTAACAGACAGGTGCCGAGTTACTTCCACTTTAAAAGGGACATTGTTAGGAGTACTAGTTAATATTGAAGATTTTTAAATTTGTATGCACAAACCCATGTACACGTGAGTACCTACGTATACTGTGAATGCGCGCCCTCATGTGTACATTTCCGCATGTACGCATCTACGCATCTACATACAAATGCACGTACGTATGCATGTACACACGTATATGTGTATGTACATACATATGCACGAACGCATACATGTACGAAATAGCTCGTTTTTACGAAACGTCCTCAGCAACACGTCCTCAACAACACATCTTTAGCAACACTTCCTCAGCAACACATCCACAGCAACACTTCCTCAGCAACCCGTCCTCAGCAACACATCCACAGCAACACTTCCTCAGCAACCCGTCCTCAGCAACACATCCTCGGCAACCCGTCCTCAGCAGCACTTCCTCAGCAACCCATCCTCAGCAACACGTCCTCAGTAACACATCCTCAGCAACACTTCCTCAGCAACCCGTCCTCAGCAACACATCCTCAGCAACCCGTCCTCAGAAGCACTTCCTCAACAACCCATCCTCAGCAACACGTCCTCAGCAACACATCCTCAGCAACACATCCTCAGCAACACATCCTCAGCAACCCGTCCTCAGCAACACTTCCTCAACAACCCATCCTCAGCAACACGTCCTCAGCAACACATCCTCAGCAACACATCCTCAGCAACACATCCTCAGCAACACATCCTCGGCAACCCGTCCTCAGCAGCACTTCCTCAGCAACCCATCCTCAGCAACACGTCCTCAGTAACACATCCTCAGCAACACTTCCTCAGCAACCCGTCCTCAGCAACACTTCCTCAACAACCCATCCTCAGCAACACGTCCTCAGCAACACATCCTCAGCAACACATCCTCAGCAACACGTCCTCAGCAACACATCCTCAGCAACACATCCTCAGCAACACATCCTCAGCAACCCGTCCTCAGCAACACTTCCTCAGCAACCCGTCCTCAGCAACACGTCCCCAGTAACACATCCTCAGCAACACATCCTCACCAACACATCCTCAGCTACGCTCCTCCCTTGAGATAAGAGGATCTTAGGAACAAGCTCGTCATACTGTCCAGTACAGTTTAAGAGGCACGTAACTTCTCCCGACTTCTAATAACAGTTGTGTTTTGGAGGTCTGAGAACAGCTCACACTCTCTACAACACAATTGTCTTCAAATATTTGTTAAGTTATACCAAGAATTAAGGAAAGATCCTAGACTTTCCCTTACGAAACACACAAACCAAATGCGATAATAATTATGGACAAGGTTATAATATAGTGGAAAAATGAACATGTTATTAGAAGACTTACGGGCCCCTTAAGCTCCTGCTCTTAGTGTGTGTCCATCATAATATATCTGCTCGATGAAGTGGTCAACAAAACTTACCATCCGCGAGATATTTAAGTATCCGCTGCCAAATAATTATAATTTTTATACGGGGAATCGTTGTAAATGATGTGCCAAAAACTGGGAAGTAATCAGACTTGTTCCGAGGAAGGGGAAGGTAACATTAATTCCTTGGATAAAGTGCCCTTCATTAGGACGCCTCTCTTGAGGTGAGATAAGTGTCAGGTGCTAAGATGATGATGTGCTCCACAGCATCCTGGGACGGCGTCAGTGTCCGACAACTGCGTGCTGAAGGCAGCACCACCTCTGCTCTGCTCAATGACCTCCTCCCAGCCAAGGTCTATCAGGTGAGTGATTGCTTACTGTCAGGACAGGTCGATGATCTATTGCACCAAGGCTAAATTTCCAAAAGTGCACTACAACATCTACAGAAAAATACACTAAAAATTGAGACATATACTTTCATGTCCTTAGGTTAGGCAAGATCTGTCAGGAAACAGGAAAATCCTTTCATGGTGCAGGTCTTAGTCATATAGTGACCCACCGAAGCCTTCCGCTGGCTTACCGTCCACCCCTTTAAAAATTAGGGTTATAATTATAATCATTTTTATTATTTTTGTCTTTAATATTAAAACATTGTGTATATAACAAACTTAAACTATGACTCCATCTGATGTTCGTTTGGTTACCTGCAGTAAATTAATATATACTGCTAAATATAAATAGATAAGTATTAGCTATGTGTTGGCAAATATTTTCTGATCGTGTTTATAATATACAGTAAAATGATATCCCGTGAACTTTAAACTTTTTAACTGTCTCCAACATGCTAATACGTAAGCATGTTGGCAAAAAAATGCAGTATCAAATCTGCAAAATAACTACGTACTACTATAAGCTCTCGTTGCTATTCAAACAAAATCAGTGAAATCCTTGCAGAGTCAACAAATATAGCAACAAGAAGCTGCCCAGACTAGGCTGGACTTTCTAACATCATCTCAGGCACAATTTCCAGATGTAATTCGACGACATCAGCACCAAATAAGCAGACGCAGTTGTCCAGCAAGCAGATATGTTTGAACAACAGTAACCTGCTGACTTAGTTGTCATAAAGAACTGATTATCCTACAGAAAACCAGATGAAAGTTGTGTTAATCGTTTGTAGATGAATGGTTCAGAGAACCTGTCAGACACTGCAACTTCTTGGGATCTTAATACTTAGGAATTCTTTGCTTGCCTAATTCTTGGGCACAACCTACTTCCACATTGAACAAATGTGACACTACCTATGACTGCTACACCTCTCCTGCCATACGGTTTATAAGCTGCTTCTCCGCTCATCTGCCGTATTCTACTCAAGATTGATGGACTGAATACATCGACTCAAGGTTGAGGGACTGATTACCTCATTCTCCTCCTGTTCTTCAAGTTTCTCCTATGTATGGACTGATGAAGCCACTGTGTGGCGAAACGTTTCCTCAATAAAGATACCCAAGAGTTGCACTTGTGTCTAATTTATCAATGTGTTAATCGTGTTCGATGCTTCTAAAATGAACTAAAACACATGAGCCCTAAACACAAAAACATACAGAATAAACAAATCAGAAGACTAACTTGACGCCAACTAGCGAGAACTGATCAGCTGCTTCACCTAGACCCCGATTCCTGATTTTTTTTTCAGGTATCCTAGACACTCTCGTGGCATTGAACCGTTTGGTGCCTCACTTTATGCCGCATAGTCAGTGTCGTACCTCTGCATACGACACTGCGTCGTGCCTCTGTGTACGACACGTGCACAATGCACTTATGTAAACGAAGGTTTAGCAAATTAACTGTCTGACCAACAATTTACTCGGCATCAAGATCACATACAAAACCCAAGTAAAATAACTGATTAATTCAGAATAACAAAAAAAAAAAAAGACCCCAAGACAATTTTTTTACATTTCCTGAAATTCCTCCCAGTTAATTATCCTCATCGTCATCTTAAGTTTCCACTGGTAAACATAAAATATGTTCCAAAAGTATAATTTGTATTTCTTGCCTCTATATTCTATAAGAATCAAAGCTCAACTTATTTGCTCACGATGGAAATAAATGGTATAAAATACCGACACAATGGAAATATAAACACAAATGCAGTATAATGTGATCCTTTATTGACTACGTTTCGCCCACACAGTGGGCTTTTTCAAGTCACAAACAGAACAAGTTTGTGACTTGAAAAAGCCCACTGTGTGGGCGAAACGTAGTCAATAAAGGATCACATTATACTGCATTTGTGTTTATATTTCCATTCCCTTATTTGCTCAGTGTTTGTGTATATTTCGCATGCTCTCGCGAATTCCTTGCATATATATATATATATATATATATATATATATATATATATATATATATATACATATATATATATATATATATATATATATATATATATATATATATATATATATATATATATATATATATATATATATATATAATCTTTTCTTTCAACAAACCGGCCGTATCCCACCGAGGCAGGGTGGTCCAAAAAGAAAAACAAAAGTTTCTCTTTTCAAATTTAGTAATTTATACAGGAGAAGGGGTTACTAGCCCTTTGTTCCTGGCATTTTAGTTTCCTCTTACAACACGCATGGCTTACGGAGGAAGAATTCTGTTCCACTTCCCCATGGAGATAAGATGAAATAAACAAGAATAAGAACTAGAAAGAAAATAGCAGAAAACCCAGAGGGGTGTGTATATATATGCTTGTACATGTATGTGTAGTGTGACCTAAGTGTAAGTAGAAGCAGCAAGACGTACCTGAAGTCTTGCATGTTTATGAGACAGAAAAAAGGACACCAGCAATCCTACCATCATGTAAAACAATTACAGGCTTTCGTTTTACACTCACTTGGCAGGACGGTAGTACCTCCCTGGGCGGTTGCTGTCTGCCAATATTATGCAAAACAACCACTGTGAAAGAGTAGTGAAATTCCAAGCGCTTTCGTGACTGCTCACATTGTCAAGGAACTATGAAAGTAATACATCAAAGGAAGGCAATTAAAGGGCTGAGACCACACCTCACAGTCAACTCTCACAACAAAGAAACACCTGATGCCGTGGCTTATATACTGTAGTGAGGTGACTTGAAGCAGGTGGAGGCGGGATCATAGTGGTATCATCCACTAGTCGAAGTAGGTCTTTGTCCAAAGGTTGAACACATCGACTCCAGGCTGAGGGACTGATTACCTCATACTCCTCCTCTCCTTACGCCTTCCTCTTTGTAAACAGAAGAACATAAGAAAGGAGGAACACTGCAGAAGGCCTGTTGGCCCATACTAGGCAGGTCCTTTACAATTCATCCCACTAACAAAACATTTGCCCAACCCAATTTTCAATGCCACCCAAGAAACAAACTCCGATGTGCAAGTCCCACTCAAATCCAACCCCTCCCACTCATGTACTTATCCAACCTAAATTTGAAACTACCCAAAGTCCTAGCCTCAATAACCCAACTAGGTAGACTGTTCCACTCATCAACTACCCTATTTCCAAACCAATACTTTCCTATGTCCTTTCTAAATCTAAACTTATCTAATTTAAATCCATTACTGCGGGTTCTCTCTTGGAGAGATATCCTCAAGACCTTGTTAATATCCCCTTTATTAATACCTATCTTCCACTTATACACTTCGATCAGGTCTCCCCTCATTCTTCGTCTAACAAGTGAATGTAACTTAAGAGTCTTCAATCTTTCTTCATAAGGAAGATTTCTAATGCTATGTATTAATTTAGTCATCCTACGCTGAATGTTTTCTAACGAATTTATGTCCATTCTGTAATATGGAGACCAGAATTGAGCTGCATAATCTAGGTGAGGCCTTACTAATGATGTATAAAGCTGCAGTATGACCTCTGGACTTCTGTTGCTTACACTTCTTGATATAAATCCCAGTAATCTATTTGCCTTATTACGTACGCTTAGGCATTGCTGTCTTGGTTTAAGGTTGCTGCTTACCATAACCCCCAAGTCCTTTTCGCAATCTGTATGGCTAAGTTCTACATTATTTAACTTATAAGTGCTAGGGTTATAGACACTCCCGAGCTTCAGAACCTTGCATTTATCCACATTGAACTGCATCTGCCACTTTTCTGACCAAGAGTAGAGTTTGTCTAAATCCTCCTGAAGTTCCCTAACATCTACGTTTGAATCAATTATCCTACCTATCTTCGTGTCATCGGCGAATTTGCTCATATCACTAGCAATTCCTTCATCAAGATCATTGATATATATTATAAACAACAACGGGCCCAAGACTGATCCCTGTGGAACGCCACTTGTTACTGATCCCCACTCGGATTTAACCCCATTTATGGACACTCTCTGCTTCCTGTCTGTGAGCCATGACTCGATCCACGAGAGCACCCTCCCCCCAATGCCATGAGCTGCTACTTTCTTCAACAGTCTTTGGTGCGGAACTCTATCAAATGCCTTACTAAAATCTAAGTAAACAATATCAAATTCTTTATCGTGGTCAACAGCCTCAAAAGCTTTACTGAAGAAAGTTAATAAATTAGTTAGACAAGACCGGCCTCTTGTGAATCCATGCTGAGTATCATTAATCAAGCTATGCTTATCGAGATGGCTTCTTATAATCTCAGCTATAATTGACTCTAGCAACTTGCCTACAATTGAGGTCAGGCTTATTGGGCGGTAATTTGACGGTAACGACTTGTCCCCTGTTTTAAAAATAGGAATTACATTAGCCATCTTCCACATATCAGACACTACACCTGTTTGAAGAGATAAATTAAAAATATTAGTTAATGGTTCACAGACTTCCATTTTGCATTCCTTAAGAACCCTTGAAAAAACCTCATCAGGACCCGGTGACTTATTTTGCTTCAGTCGGTCTATCTGCTTCACAACCATTTCACTAGTGACTGTGATGTTACATAATTTATCTTCTTCTGATCCACTATAAAAATTAATTACCGGAATATTATTAGTGTCTTCCTGTGTAAAAACCGAGAGAAAATAATTATTTAAAATCGAGCACATTTCATTCTCTTTGTCAGTAAGATGCCCATAGTTATTTTTAAGGGGACCTATCTTATCTCTGACTTTTGTTCTATATACCTGGAAAAAACTTTTTGGATTAGTTTTAGAATCCCTAGCAACTTTAATTTCATAGTCCCTTTTAGCTTTTCTTATCCCCTTTTTAATGTCCCTCTTAATGTCAATATACTGATTCATAAGATGACCCTCGCCTCTTTTGATACGCCTATAAATTCCTTTCTTATGCCCTAGTAGATATTTCAGCCTATTATTCATCCATTTAGGGTCATTTCTATTTGATCTAATTTCCTTATAAGGGATAAACGTTCTTTGAGCAGCATGTATTGTGTTCAGAAAACTGTCATATTGATAGCTCTCTTCGTTACCCCAGTCAACAGATGATAAGTGTTCTCTAAGCCCATCGTAATCTGCTAAGCGAAAATCTGGGACTGTTACTGAGTTATCCCTACTATCATACTTCCATTCAATTCTAAATGTAATTGATTTGTGGTCGCTAGCACCCAGTTCCTCTGAAACTTCTAAATTATTAACAAGGGATTCATTGTTTGCCAGAACTAAGTCAAGCAGGTTATTTCCCCTTGTAGGTTCTGTCACAAACTGCTTCAAAAAACAATCCTGAACTACTTCTAAGAAATCGTATGATTCTAAATTCCCAGTCAAGAAATTCCAATCAATATGACTAAAGTTAAAGTCTCCTAGAATTACTACATTATCGTGCCTTGTGGCCCTAACAATTTCCTCCCATAGTAGTCTCCCTGTATGTAAATAAATGGTATAAAATTGGTCCCTATCTAAATTAGGGGGACGGTATATCACACCTAAAATTAATTTTTGGAAAGGAGACTATGCCCCTCTGAAAATTCTATCCAAACAGACTCTGTATGTGTTACTTCAGACTTAATACCCGTTTTTATGCAACAGTTCAAGCGATCTCGGACATACAATGCCACCCCACCCCCCTTCCCGATACTTCTATCTACTTGGAACAATTTAAAACCCTGAATGTGACATTCTGCAGGCATGTCCCGACTTTTTGAATTAAACCACGTCTCAGTAATGGCAAATACATCTATGTTACCTGCACTAGCAACTAGTCTCAACTCGCCCATCTTATTCCTAGCACTGCGACTATTTGTGTAATAAACTTTTAATGACCCTCCTCTCTCTTTACCCTTCCTGCTTTTTTCTATTATTCCACTAAACCTATTACTGTCCTTGTCAATTAGTGCCACTGGCTTTCCAATATCCACCTCATTTTGCCTATTACTAGTTTTCCTGGTACTCATATTACTACCCTGCGACTTCACAGTTTTCCTGCAAAAACCCATACCTCTAACTAATCCTAGTTTAAAGTCCTAACAACCCCCTCAACTGAGTTAGCAAGAAAACCCACACCTGCCCTGGATAAGTGAACCCCATCCCTGGCATACATGTCATTTCGGCCATAGAAGTTGTCCCAGTTGTCAATGAATGGTACTGCATTATCCTTACAGTGTTTATCCAGCCAACAATTAATACCAATTGCTCTGGACAACCATTCATTACCAACACCTCTTCTTGGCAAAATGCCACATATAACAGGGCGCCCCCCCTTCTTCCTAATCATGTCTATAGCTGTCCTGAACTTTCTAACTAAATCCTCACTTCTACGCTTGCCTACATCATTGCCTCCAGCACTGAGGCAAATAATAGGATTGATCCCATTACCGTTCATGATGTTGTCAAGCCGGCTAACAATGTCCTCCATCCCAGCCCCAGGAAAGCATACCCTTTGTCTCCTACTCCTGTCCTTCAAGCAGAATGCCCTATCCATGTATCTAACCTGGCTATCCCCAACAACAACAATATTCTTACCTTCCTTGTCGTTCGTCGTGACGATCCCAGTAGTAGACTCACATTCGTCGGGTAGCACCGAGAATGCGTTGGAGGTTTCCACGGGAGTTTCCACAGCAGTCTCTTTCTTCTTCGTCGTTTCTTTCTTTCCATTCGTCTTCTTGATCGTCAACTTCGTCATCCCCTGCTGTCCAGCCACTGACCACGATCCCTTCTTGACCTGAGGACTCGAAACAGGAGGACTACTACGAATCCTCTTGTTTTCCTCGGTCAATCGCCGTATCTCCATCTTCGCTGCCTTCAATTCTTCCTTAAGTTGCTGGTAAAGTTGTTCGATGGAGGGCATCTTGGTTCAGTCCACGGGAGCAAACAAGACACTTCTTCACAGAGTTAAGTACAGGTCAGCACTCAAAGTACAGAAGTATCGGGAAGGGGGGTGGGGTGGCATTGTATGTCCGAGATCGCTTGAACTGTTGCATAAAAACGGGTATTAAGTCTGAAGTAACACATACAGAGTCTGTTTGGATAGAATTTTCAGAGGGACACGAAAAATTAATTTTAGGTGTGATATACCGTCCCCCAAATTTAGATAGGGACCAGGGGAGACTACTATGGGAGGAAATTGTTAGGGCCACAAGGCACGATAATGTAGTAATTCTAGGTGACTTTAACTTTAGTCATATTGATTGGAATTTCTTGACTGTATAAGTAGAAGTGGAAGATAGGTATTAATAAAGGAGATATTAACAAGGTCTTGAGGATATCTCTCCAAGAGAGAACCCGCAGTAATGGATTTAAATTAGATAAGTTTAGATTTAGAAAGGACATAGGAAAGTATTGGTTTGGAAATAGGGTAGTAGATGAGTGGAACAGTCTACCTAGTTGGGTTATTGAGGCTAGGACTTTGGGTAGTTTCAAAATTAGGTTGGATAAATACATGAGTGGGATGGGTTGGATTTGAGTGGGACTTGCACATCAGAGCTTATTTCTTGGGTAGCATTGAAAATTGGGTAGGTCAAATGTTTGTAAAGTAAAAGGACACAAGTGCAACTAATGTGACATTTATTGTGGCAACGTTTCGCTCTCCAGGAGCTTTATCAAGCCATTACAAACAATACATGGACACAGAGGGTATATAAAGGCTCAGAGTGAGGTGAATACTAGTGAGGTACCATTCCGATGTTCACTAGTGGTAGTAGTAGTAGTAGTAGTGGTAGTGACAAAAGCAATTAATTCGTACATGAGTAAAAGGATATAAAAGCTATTACTTGGGTAACATAAAAATAGGTTGGACAAATATAAACAGGAATGAGGCAGGTTGTTTCAGTGTTCACTCTCTGTGCTTTGTGTAGTATAACAGGAGAGACTATGTGATGGCAGGGTTTACTGTTTTCAGGAGGATTCTTGCTAAGACTTCGGAGATGGTGAAGCTGCCGTTGTTTTGTTTAATTGTATTCGAAACAGCGATCAGTGTTGATTCAAGGCATTTGCGTGTGCGGAAATTAGTTTCTTTTATCACTAATTGGGCGTCTCTGAATTTCATAAGATGATTGGTGGAATTTCGGTGTTGTACACAGGCGTTGTTTAAGTTGTCGTTCCTACATGCGTATATGTGTTCATTGAGGCGGGTGTCGAGGTTTCTTGCTGTTTCACCTACGTAGATCTTGTCGCAGCCTCCACAGGGTATAGTGTAAACTCCTGCATTGACTGGTTCGTGGTGCTTGGGTTTTGTCCTGGTTAGATCCTTTATTGAAGTGGTAGAAGCGATGGCGACTCTGGTGTTAGCTTGTGAAAGTACTTTTGAGACGTTTAGTGCAACCTGGCTGTTGGGAAGAATTATAACTTTGTTGGGAGCGGTGTTGATGCGTGGAGAATTGATGATCTGAAGAGCTCTTTTCTTGCAAATGCCTTGAATCAGCACTGATCGCTGTTTCGAATACAATTAAACAAAACAACGGCAGCTTCACCATCTCCGAAGTCTTAGCAAGAATCCTCCTGAAAACAGTAAACCCTGCCATCACATAGTCTCTCCTGTTATACTACACAAAGCACAGAGAGTGAACACTGAAACAACCTGCCTCATTCCTGTTTATATTTGTCCAACCTATTTTTATGTTACCCAAGTAATAGCTTTTATATCCTTTTACTCATGTACGAATTAATTGCTTTTGTCACTACCACTACTACTACTACTACTACCACTAGTGAACATCGGAATGGTACCTCACTAGTATTCACCTCACTCTGAGCCTTTATATACCCTCGGTGTCCATGTATTGTTTGTAATGGCTTGATAAAGCTCCTGGAGAGCGAAACGTTGCCACAATAAATGTCACACTAGTTGCACTTGTGTCCTTTTACTTTACATATTGTCGGTAATTCTACCAACTTTATTACAGGTCAAATGTTTGTTAGTGGGATGAATTGTAAAGGACCTGCCTAGTATGGGCCAACAGGCCTGCTGCAGTGTTCCTCCTTTCTTATGTTCTTATGTTCTTAAATACATGAGTGGGATGGGTTGGATTTGAGTGGGACTTGCACATCAGAGCTTAGTTCTTGGGTAGCACTGAAAATTGGGTAGGTCAAATGTTTGTTAGTGGGATGAATTGTAAAGGACCTGCCTAGTATGGGCCAACAGGCCTGCTGCAGTGTTCCTCCTTTCTTATATTCTTATGTTCTTATGTTAAGTAGTTCAGGATTGTTTTTTGAAGCAGTTTGTGACAGAACCTACAAGGGGTAATAACCTGCTTGACTTAGTTCTGGCAAACAATGAATCCCTTGTTAATAATTTAGAAGTTTCAGAGGAACTGGGTGCTAGCGACCACAAATCAATTACATGTAGAATTGAATGGAAGTATGATAGCAGGGATAACTCAGTAACAGTCCCAGATTTTCGCTTAGCAGATTACGATGGGCTTAGAGAACACTTATCATCTGTTGACTGGGGTAACGAAGAGAGCTATCAATATGACAGTTTTCTGAACACAATACATGCTGCTCAAAGAACGTTTATCCCTTGAACATCAAACTGGTATACAATACCGACAGGTTGTTAGGTAAGACACATATGCAACAGTTAGACAACTTTATTCCGAAACGTTTCGCCTACACAGTAGGCTTCTTCAGTCGAATACAGAAAGTAGGCAGGAACAGTAGAGATGTGAAGACGATGTAATCAAATTCTACGACTTTAAGGGTGATGGACTGATTACATCGTCTTCACATCTCTACTGTTCCTGCCTACTTTCTGTATTCGACTGAAGAAGCCTACTGTGTAGGCGAAACGTTTCGGAATAAAGTTGTCTAACTGTTGCATATGTGTCTTACCTGACAACGTTTATCCCTTATAAGGAAATTAGATCAAATAGAAATGACCCAAAATGGATGAATAATAGGCTGAAATATCTACTAGGGCATAAGAAAGGAATTTATAGGCGTATCAAAAGAGGCGAGGGTCATCTTATGAATCAGTATATTGACATTAAGAGGGACATTAAAAAGGGGATAAGAAAAGCTAAAAGGGACTATGAAATTAAAGTTGCTAGGGATTCTAAAACTAACCCAAAAAGTTTTTTCCAGGTCTATAGAACAAAAGTCAGAGATAAGATAGGTCCCCTTAAAAATAACTATGGGCATCTTACTGACAAAGAGAATGAAATGTGCTCGATTTTAAATAATTATTTTCTCTCGGTTTTTACACAGGAAGACACTAAAAATATTCCGGTAATTAATTTTTATAGTGGATCAGAAGAAGATAAATTATGTAACATCACAGTCACTAGTGAAATGAACATCAAAATGGTATACAATACCGACAGGTTGTTAGGTATACCTAACACTAGTGAAATGGTTGTGAAGCAGATAGACAGACTGAAGCAAAATAAGTCACCGGGTCCTGATGAGGTTTTTTCAAGGGTTCTAAAGGAATGCAAAATGGAAGTCTGTGAACCATTAACTAATATTTTTAATTTATCTCTTCAAACAGGTGCAGTGTCTGATATGTGGAAGATGGCTAATGTAATTCCTATTTTTAAAACAGGGGACAAGTCGTTACCGTCAAATTACCGCCCAATAAGCCTGACCTCAATTGTAGGCAAATTACTAGAGTCAATTATAGCTGAGATTATAAGAAGCCATCTCGATAAGCATAGCTTGATTAATGATACTCAGCATGGATTCACAAGAGGCCGGTCTTGTCTGACTAATTTATTAACTTTCTTCAGTAAAGCTTTTGAGGCTGTTGACTACGACAAAGAATTTGATATTATTTACTTGGATTTTAGTAAGGCATTTGATAGAGTTCCGCACCAAAGACTGTTGAAGAAAGTAGCAGCTCGTGGCATTGGGGGAAGGGTGCTCTCGTGGATCGAATCATGGCTCACAGACAGGAAGCAAAGAGTGTCCATAAATGGGGTTAAATCCGAGTGGGGATCAGTAACAAGTGGCGTTCCACAGGGATCAGTCTTGGGCCCGTTGTTGTTTATAATATATATCAATGATCTTGATGAAGGAATTACTAGTGATATGAGCCAATTCGCCGATGACACGAAGATAGGTAGGATAATTGATTCAAACGTAGATGTTAGGGAACTTCAGGAGGATTTAGACAAACTCTACTCTTGGTCAGAAAAGTGGCAGATGCAGTTCAATGTAGATAAATGCAAGGTTCTGAAGCTCGGGAGTGTCCATAACCCTAGCACTTATAAGTTAAATAATGTAGAACTTAACCATACAGATTGCGAAAAGGACTTGGGGGTTATGGTAAGCAGCAACCTTAAACCAAGACAGCAATGCCTAAGCGTACGTAATAAGGCAAATAGATTACTGGGATTTATATCAAGAAGTGTAAGCAACAGAAGTCCAGAGGTCATACTGCAGCTTTATACATCATTAGTAAGGCCTCACCTAGATTATGCAGTTCAATTCTGGTCTCTATATTACAGAATGGACATAAATTCGTTAGAAAACATTCAGCGTAGGATGACTAAATTAATACATAGCATTAGAAATCTTCCTTATGAAGAAAGATTGAAGACTCTTAAGTTACATTCACTTGTTAGACGAAGAATGAGGGGAGACCTGATCGAAGTGTATAAGTGGAAGATAGGTATTAATAAAGGGGATATTAGCAAGGTCTTGAGAATATCTCTCCAAGAGAGAACCCACAGTAATGGATTTAAATTAGATAAGTTTAGATTTAGAAAGGACATAGGAAAGTATTGGTTTGGAAATAGGGTAGTAGATGAGTGGAACAGTCTACCTAGTTGGGTTATTGAGGCTAGGACTTTGGGTAGTTTCAAATTTAGGTTGGATAAATACATGAGTGGGATGGGTTGGATTTGAGTGGGACTTGCACATCAGAGCTTATTTCTTGGGTAGCATTGAAAATTGGGTAGGTCAAATGTTTGTTAGTGGGATGAATTGTAAAGGACCTGCCTAGTATGGGCCAACAGGCCTGCTGCAGTGTTCCTCCTTTCTTATGTTCTTATGTTCCATGGTCTACAGGAATATAATAGAATCATGCTTCATAAAAAGAAGTTTTGAAAATAATGTGAACATTTCTTTTGGTTTATATAAATTGGATTCATTTATAATAAAATTTGGGAAAAATTTAATGATACATTAGACAAATAAAAAATCTTAATGCTCCGGTAGTGAATCAAGTGGGTTTCACAGTCGGGTGTTGTGACGCGACTGTGAGGTGTAGTCTTGACCCATTATATGCCTTCCTGTTGTTTCGCTTTTTAATGTTCCTTGATAATGTGAGAAGTCACGAGAGCGCTTGGAATTTCGCTATTCTTTCACAGTGGTTATTTTGCATATTGTGATATCACCTGTTTACTGAGATCTTATTGCACACGCATGCACACACACACACACACACACACACACACACACACACACTCGTGGAGGAGTCACGTGGTTTGAGCTCGTGTTTTGGTGGTAATTTCTGACTGTGCCATAAGGAATAGAGTGTGGGAAATAGGCGTGTGCACGCATAAGAGTGTATATAATCATTTAAGCCCCGAGAAAAGGAAATATAAGTGATCACAGAAAAGAAAACAAAGGAAATAGTGACTAAGTGTTTAGTGGGGGCCGGGGGAAGGAAGGTGAAAAGTTGTGTCAGGCCTAAATAGTGTTGCCATAATAACGCAGTGGGGTATTTTGAAGAATAAGTGCGACTCAAGACCAGGGAGATAAGAGATATGTATAGATGTGTCAGTAAACACAGTGAGTGAGAAAATTAGATGAGCTAGAGACTATAGTGCATACAGGAAGTTAGTGGAAAAATTACCGAGAAGCATCAAGCATCTTCAACTACTGGGACACAGGAAAGACCCGCAACGTTACTCCACTGCCAGCCGCAAGTAATATTCACCTAATTTGAGTTGCATGGGGTCAATAGTACCTGTCTCTAGCTGGAATTGGGGGTCACTCTCCTCGAGCTATCAGAATTAGAATAAGCAGAATTTACTGGCATTTAATAGAATTTAGAGGTAGCGGCATACAGGCGAAGCCTAGTGTATTTATTTTTGAACGTACTTTTAAACACATAAGACAGTACAGTGGGAACCAAGAGATCGGGTACATGTGCAATACATATGTAGTACATACGTGGGAAATAAGGACTGCTTACATAAACATATGCACACACACACACACTAGGTGAGAACAGGCTCTGCTGTTAGACACTTGAATAGCTGTAGCATGCACACACACACACACACACATGCACACACACACTAGGTGAGTACAGGATCTGCTGTTAGGCACTTGAATAGCTGTAGCACGCACACACACACACACACACACACACACACACACACACACACACACACACACACACACACACACACACACACACACACACTAGGTGAGTACAGGATCTGCTGTTAGGCACTTGAATAGCTGTAGCATGCACACACACACACACATACACACACACACACACACACACACTAGGTGAGTACAGGATCTACTGTTAGGCACTTGAATAGCTGTAGCACGCACACACACATACACACACACACACATGCACACACACACACACACACACACACACACACACACACACACACACACACACACACACACACACACACACACACACACACACACACACACACACACACACACACACACACACACACACACACACACACACACACATATACAGGATTTCACACCTTCCTGTGAAGTGACCCTCTAACCCTTCCTTTCCCCCCCGTCTCTCTCCCTCTCCTCCTCTCTCTTCCTCTCTCTCTCTCTCTCTCTCTCTCTCTCTCTCTCTCTCTCTCTCTCTCTCTCTCTCTCTCTCTCTCTCCCTCTCCCTCTCTCCCTTTCTCTCATCCTCTCTTCCTCTCTTCCTTTCTCTCTTCCTCTCTTCATCTCTCTTCCTCTCACTCTTTCTCTCTTCCTCTCTCTTCCTCTCTCTCTTCCTCTCTCTCTCCCTCTCTCTCTCTCTTTCTCTCTTCTTTTCTCTCTCTCTCTTCCCTTGTCACTCCCCCCTCTCTCTTACCTTTTCCCTCTCACTTTCTCTCTCCCCCCTTTTCCCTTCTTTCCCCCTCTCTCCTTCTACCCTCCCCTTCTCTCTCTTTCTCCCTCTCTCTCACTCTCTCCCCCCTTTTTCTTTTTCTCTTTCTTTCACAAAAAAAAATGGTTGGGACTCGCAGGAATCAGGGATCAGATGACAATGGTACTGGTAGGGAGGAATGGATGGAGGAACAGTGGAAAAGGATGGAGCAAGAATGGGAGAGAAAATTAGTAGAGCTTTCTGAAAAAATGGAGAAAGAGCTCTCTGTGAAATGGGAAAAGAGGTTGGAGAAGGAGACGAAGAATTGGGAGGCACAAGTCGAAACTGCAGTAGCTAGGGTAAAGGTCCTAGAATTTGAGGTAAACAGGCTGAAGCAAGTCTCAGGGGCAGTGACCAGAGAAGACACACCATAGGAAGCTGAGAGGCTGAACAGGAAGGAAGGAGATATGAATTATGCTAAGGTCATATCAGCCTGTAAAGAAAGGCCAGGGAGTGGAAGGGAAGAGCAGATGGCTGCAGATGGAGAGGGAGATAGGTCGAATGCTGAGGCACAACCATGCTACCAAGAGCCACTGGAAAAATCAAGGGAGAAAATGACCACAGACAGGAACCTGAGTCACAGAGAGAGAGGCAATGGGAGGAGGAAAGGGCAAAATCAGTGTTTATCCATGGGCTTCGGGAGAGAGAGGAAAGGACACACACTGAAAGACGGCAGGAAGAAAGAAAGGAGATTAAGCAGAGCAAAGCTCCTGATCATGGGCGACTTTAACCACAAGGAGACCGAATGGGAGAACTTGGAGCCACATGGGGGCCAAGATACATGGAGGGCTAAGATGATGGAGGTGGTACTAGAAAACTTCATGTACCAACATGTAAGGGACACTACAAGAGAGAGAGGAGAGGATGAACCAGCAAGACTGGACTTAGTATTCACCTTGAGTAGTGCAGATATTGAGGAAATCACATATGAAAGACCCCTTGGGGCCAGCGATCATGTGGTTTTGAGCTTCGAATACACAGTAGAGCTACAAGTGGAGGGGGAAACAGGAAAGCCAGGACAAATGAAACCAAACTACAGGAAAGGGGACTACACAGGAATGAGGAACTTCCTGAATGAGGTTCAGTGGGACAGAGAACTGGCAGGGAAGCCAGTTAATGAGATGATGGAATATGTAGCAACAATGTGCAAGGAGGTTGAGGAGAGGTTTGTACCCAAGGGAAACAGGAATAATGAAAAAGCCAGGATGAGCCCATGGTTCACCCAAAGATGCAAGGAGGCAAAAACCAAGTGTGCCAGGGAATGGAAGAAATATAGAAGGCAAAGGACCCAGGAGAATAAGGAGAGCAGTCGTAGAGCCAGAAACGAATATGCACAGATAAGAAGGGAGGCCCAACGTCAATATGAAAACGACCGCAACAAAAGCCAAATCTGACCCGAAGCTGTTATACAGCCACATCAGGAAGAAAACAACTGTCAAGGACCAGGTAATCAGGCTAAGGAAGGAAGGAGGAGAGACAACAAGAAATGACAGTGAAGTATGTGAGGAACTCAACAAGAAATTCAAAGAAGTGTTCACAGAGGAGACAGAAGGGGCTCCAGAAAGACGGAGAAGTGGGGTTCACCACCATGTGCAGGACACAGTACACACAACCGAGGAAGAAGTGAAGAGGCTTCTGAGTGAGCTAGATACCTCAAAGGCAATGGGGCCAGATAACATCTCTCCATGGGTCCTGAAAGAGGGAGCAGAGGCGCTATGTGTACCCCTAACAACAATATTCAATACATCTATCGAAACAGGGAGATTGCCTGAGGCATGGAAGACAGCAAATGTGGTCCCAATCTTTAAAAAAGGAGACAGACATGAAGCACTAAACTACAGACCAGTGTCACTGACATGTATAGCATGCAAAATCATGGAAAAGATTGTCAGGAGAAGAGTGGTGGAACATCTAGAAAGGAATGATCTCATCACCAGCAGCCAACATGGTTTCAGAGATGGGAAATCCTGTGTCACAAACCTTTTGGAGTTCTATGACATGGTGACAGCAGTAAGACAAGAGAGAGGGGTGGGTGGATTGCATTTTCTTGGACTGCAAGAAGGCGTTTGACACAGTACCACACAAGAGATTAGTGCAAAAACTGGAGGACCAAGCAGGGATAACAGGGAAGGCACTGCAATGGATCAGGGAATACTTGTCAGGAAGACAGCAGCTAGTAATGGTACGTGGCGAGGTGTCAGAGTGGGCACCTGTGACCAGCGGGGTCCCACAGGGGTCAGTCCTAGGACCAGTGCTGTTTCTGGTATTTGTGAACGACATGACGGAAGGAATAAACTCCGTGGTGTCCCTGTTTGCAGATGACGTGAAGTTGATGGGAAGAATTCATTCGATCGAAGACCAGGCAGAACTACAAAGGGATCTGGACAGGCTGCAGACCTGGTCCAGCAATTGGTTCCTGGAGTTCAATCCCACTAAGTGCAAAGTCATGAGGATTGGGGAAGGACAAAGAAGACCGCAGATGGAGTACAGTCTAGGGTGGCCAGAGACTACAAACATCACTCAAGGAAAAAGATCTTGGGGTGAGTATAACACCAGGCACATCTCCTGAAGCGCACATCAACCAAATAACTGCTGCAGCATATGGCCGCCTGGCAAACCTCAGAACAGCATTCCGACATCTTAATAAGGAATCGTTCAGGACCCTGTACAACGTGTACGTTAGGCCCATATTGGAGTATGCGGCACCAGTTTGGAACCCACACCTAGCCAAGCATGTAAAGAAACTAGAGAAAGTGCAAAGATTTGCAACAAGACCAGTCCCAGAGTTTAGAGGTATGTCCTATGAGGAGAGGTTAAAGGAAATCAACCTGACGACACTGGAGGACAGGAGAGATAGGGGGGACATGATAACGACTTACAAAATACTGAGAGGAATTGACAAGGTGGACAAAGACAGGATGTTCCAGAGACTGGACACAGCAACACGGGGACACAGTTGGAAGCTGAAGACACAGATGAATCACAGGGATGTTAGGAAGTATTTCTTCAGTCACAGAGTAGTCAGGAAATGGAATAGTTTGGGAAGCGATGTAGTGGAGGCAGGATCCATACATAGCTTTAAGCAGAGGTACGATAAAGCTCATGGTTCAGGGAGAGTGACCTAGTAGCGACCAGTGAAGAGACGGGGCCAGGAGCTTGGACTCGACCCCTGCAACCTCAACTAGGTGAGTATACACAAACACACACACACACACATACACACACACACACACACACACACACACACACACACACACACACACACACACACACACACACACACAAAACAACCACTGTGGGAGTTGAATGATAGCTCTAGGCCTTTCGTTTTGCAGTCAACACATCAGGATCTTGCACTCTTACGGAAAAGATGAGGTCCAAGCAAAGTCTTATTTGCTTAGACCTGTTTTCTGCAACATTGCAATCTCCTGATGTGTTGATTGCAACACGAAAGGCCTAAAGCTATCATTCAGTTCACCCCGTGGCTATTTTGCATCTTGTATCGCTTGTTCGTGATTTATGCATTATAGATATATATTGTGTTAAAGAGCACTTGGTTGTTGATGGCAGGTACGAGTGGTAGCGGTCAACAGCGTGGGAGAATCCCCATCATCTGAACCTTTGACTCTACGTACAGAGGGCGAGGCTCCCAGTGCTACACCCATCAACGTGCGGGCTATGGGTGTGAGCTCTCATGCAGTGCAGGTCTCCTGGACACCACCTGATGCAGATTCCTGGAATGGTCAGCTGTTAGGATACTACGTAGGGCACCGGCTTGATGGGTGTGTACGAAGGAGAGATGTTATCGCCCTTTGCTTGGAATATTGGAATCTAACTTTTTAAGTATAGTAGACCATTTTGCCTATATTGTGATGTTGAGGGAGAATGTGCCTTCCCAGGCCGGCATGCCAGGCTTAAGGTCGATGAGTAAGACATATGTAACAGTTAGGTATCTTTATTCCGAAACGTTTCGCCTACACAGGCTTCTTCGGTCGAATGCAGAAGAGTTTAGCAGAATTAATAGAGATGTGAAGACGATGTAATCAGTACATCACCGCTGAAGACGTAATTTTGAGGTGGTCAGTCTCTTATCCTGGAAAAGTTATGCTCTACAGTCTGGAATTGATGTGTTCAGTCCATCACTCTTGTGATGGACTGAACACCGATTCTAGGCTGATTGACTGATTACCTCAAACTACTCCTGTCTTTACCCCTCTCTGCTTTGTATTGGACTGATGAAGCCACTGTGTAGCGAAACGTTTTCTTAATAAAACTTCCCATATGTTGCATGTCTCAATCATCAGCTTAACGGTTCTGAAAACCAATATATACTGGTATGTTTAACTCTACTGGCTCCTCACTTATTTTTATTACCAAATATGTTTTTAAATAGATCATTTATGGTGTTAGTTCACTAGTATAGTTCACTTTATTTCATAATTATCAGACTAAAGGATGTCTCAGAGTTTCATGATTGTCTCAATCCTGAGGAATCTTAACCAGTCCAGTGTTCAAGTGTACATTTCCAAGTACCGTCATGTACTTTTCTGTGTTCTTCATTGGGACTCTTTAATCTGTACGTGATACCCATTGACTGAAAGTGAACCAATCCCGTCTGGTTACTAAAGGTAAAGAAAATCACTATTTAGTTGCTAGGGTGAAGCAAATCACTATCTGGTTGCTAGGGTGAAGCAAATCACTATCTGGTTGCTAGGGTGAAGCAAATCACTATCTGGTTGCTAGGGTGAAGCAAATCACTATCTGGTTGCTAGGGTGAAGCAAATCACTATCTGGTTGCTAGGGTGAAGCAAATCACTATCTGGTTGCTGGGGTGAAGCAAATCACTATCTGGTTGCTGGGGTGAAGCAAATCACTATCTGGTTGCTGGGGTGAAGCAAATCACTATCTGGTTGTTGGGGTGAAGCAAATCACTATCTGGTTGCTGGGGTGAAGCAAATCACTATCTGGTTGCTGGGGTGAAGCAAATCACTATCTGGTTGTTGGGGTGAAGCAAATCACTATCTGGTTGTTGGGGTGAAGCAAATCACTATCTGGTTGCTGGGGTGAAGCAAATCACTATCTGGTTGCTGGGGTGAAGCAAATCACTATCTGGTTGCTATATTAGACACATGTGCAACTCTTGGGTATGTTTATTGAGGAAACGTTTCGCCACACAGTGGCTTCATCAGTCCATACTAAGGAGAATCGTGAAGAAAAGGAGGAGAATGAGGTAATCAGTCCCTCAACCTTGAGTCGATGTGGTCAGTCCATCAATCTTGAATAGAATACGGCATATATGCGGAGAAGCAGCTTATAAACCGTAGGCAGGAGAGGTGCAGCAGACGTAGGTGACGTCACATTTGTTCAATGTGGAAGTAGGTCGTGCCCAAGGGTTAGGCAAGCGAAGAATTCTCAAGTATTAAGATCCAAGAAGTTCACGATTCTCCTTAGTATGGACTGATGAAGCCACTGCGTGGCGAAACGTTTCCTCAATAAAGATACCCAAGAGTTGCACATGTGTCTAATTTATCGACGTGTCGGTTCTCTGAACCATTCATCTGCAATCCTGTCAGACACTGCAACTTCTTGGGATCTTAATACTTGGGAATTCTTCGCTTGCCTAACCCTTGGGCACGACCTACTTCCACATTGAACAAATGTGACACCACCTACGTCTGCTGCACCTCTTCTGCCTACGGTTTATAAGCTGCTTCTCCGCATATATGTGAATGAGAATGTAAATTGGTGGGTGAGTTAGAGAAGACAAAATGTTGTGTGATCTTAGTATAAGTATAGATAGTTTTAGTGATCTTGACGTAAGCGATCTTAGTTTTTAGTGATCTTGGTTATGATGTTTTAAGAGAATGTGTACAAAATGTGTGATGTTTTAGTAATCTTAGTGGTGGGGTTATAGAATTTGGTAACCGTTTTGATTGTGGTGATCTTAGATATTGGAGATATAACAGGTTGAAGCAAGGTATTTGGGAATGACGTCACTGATCACCAAGTAAAGACAGGTTGGAGTGACGTCATGGGAGGTGTCACTATCTGTGCCGTCATGTGTTGGTGGTAGTGAGGTGAGTGTATTAGATATTGGCAAATATTGTAAGGAGTTGGTGATTGTGATTTTTTGTGAATGTTTATAAAAATGAGTGTTTTCTGCGATCTTGGTGGTTTTGAGGTGAGTGATCATGGATGTTAGTTGATGGATGTCTTAGTTTTTTTGTGTGTGCACATGATTCGTTTTCAGTTGGTGGTGATCCTGTTGTAAGTTTTTCAGTGTTGTTTGGAAATGCTCAAAGGTGTTTGAGACTATTCAAATTATTTGAGAATTTTTTTTTTTCGCTCATTTTATTTAATAGTCTGATGTGAGTGGGATCGTCTTGGTTATAGTGATTTGAGGGGATTTCTATAAAATGGGTGATAGGCGGTGGTGTTTATCTTAGTTTCTGGGGATTTTTAGTGGTGTTTGGGCAGTATTCAGTGCTGTTTTGATAGTATTCAGAGGTGTTTTGGGAGTATTCAAAGGATTTTGATGTTTTTGAATGTGTTCAAATGATGTTTTTGGAGTATTCAAAGGTAATTTGATGGTGTTTTTGGTGTTGTTCAAAGTAAATTGTGGTGTGTGTGTGTGTGTGTGTGTGTGTTAGCTTTGGTAAATGCCTCATGACATAAGTGTATGAGTTAGTTTTTGTGATAATGTTGTAAAGTCTGGAGAGTTGTAATTTCGGTTAATGAAATGTGTAAGTGTAGATGAATTAGAGATTTCAAATCTTATTTGGGAGTATTCAAAATGATATTTTGGAAGTGTTCCAATGATGTCTTCGAAATGTTCTAATGTAATTTGGAAGTGTTTCAGTGTTGTCTGGAAATGTTCAAAGGTGTTTTTGTGAGTATTCAAATGATTTATGAGAGTGTTTTGATGGTGTTCAAAGTAATCTAGGGTTCTGTAGTGAGATGATAAAGGTTGTTGAGAGAATATTGAGAAAATGTGGTCTTCAAATGATGTATGAGAGTGTTTTGAAGGTGTTCAAAGTAAAGTGTGGTGTCTGTGTGTGTTAAGTGGTCATAGAATTTGGTGAATATCTTGGCTACAGTGATTTTAGTGGATTAGAGATGGGTGATGAGATGGATTTGTGGATGTGAAATGTGATTTTTTTGTGTGTTCTGAAGAGGTGTGTTGGGAGATGGGTGAGTGGATGTAAAGAAATGTGGGTGAGATGGAGAGGGGTATGGGGAGGGTTGTATTAGAAATTTAATGAAATATGGGGGATTTTACTGAAAATAAAGGTAATGTGTGAATATTTTAAAAGAAATTATAGAAGTGAAAAGTTATGATACATTGGAAAAGAAAGGAGGGCGAATCCTCAATACCAGGGACTTGAAGGTTGTAGAAACATGCCGCACTAGTTGGGTAGTGAGATGATTAGTTGTTGTGAGTATAATATTAATCTATGTGGATAAAAGCCTCTTCAAGCGGGGGCTCCTTGGCGTGGTGAAGAGGCTCTTGGTCTGAGGAATTAGACCTGTCGGTCTCCTTCCTCAGACCGAACCTAATTACCCGCCAATCCCCCCTTCCCTAACCCATCCTCCCCTTTTCCCTTTCCTCCTCCCCCTCCCCACCCCTCCCTTTTGCCCTTCCTCTTTTTGGCCTTTGGGATTTTTCCCACAGGTGCGCTAGTTCCTAGGTAGACGAAAGGGTACCGGGGTCCATCCCATTCCGTTGAGGTTCTTGGTGGTGGCGTAGTTTGCCGTGGAATCTGGATCGCCTGGGGATGTCCCGATGTTACAGTGAAGGTCAGCTGGGGTGAGTGTTGTAGCGCCAGGTAGATGTCGCAGTGAAGGTCAGCTGTAGTAAGTGCTGTAGCACCAGGGTAGATGTTAGTGAAGGTCAGCTGTAGTAAGTGCTGTAGCGCCAGGGTAGATGTTAGTGAAGGTCAGCTGGAGTGAGTGTTGTAGAGCCAGGTAGATGTTACAGTGAAGGTCAGCTGGAGTGAGTGTTGTAGCGCCAGGTAGATGTTACAGTGAAGGTCAGCTGGAGTGAGTGTTGTAGCGCCAGGTAGATGTTACAGTGAAGGTCAGCTGGAGTGAGTGTTGTAGCGCCAGGTAGATGTTACAGTGAAGGTCAGCTGGTGTGAGTGTTGTAGCGCCAGGGTAGATGTTACAGTGAAGGTCAGCTGGAGTGAGTGTTGTAGCGCCAGGTAGATGTTACAGTGAAGGTCAGCTGGTGTGAGTGTTGTAGTGCCAGGTAGATGTTACAGTGAAGGTCAGCTGGTGTGAGTGTTGTAGCGCCAGGTAGATGTTACAGTGAAGGTCAGCTTGAGTGAGTGTTGTAGCGCCAGGTAGATGTTACAGTGAAGGTCAGCTGGTGTGAGTGTTGTAGCGCCAGGTAGATGTTACAGTGAAGGTCAGCTGGAGTGAGTGTTGTAGCGCCAGGGTAGATGTTAGTGAAGGTCAGCTGGAGTGAGTGTTGTAGCGCCAGGTAGATGTTACAGTGAAGGTCAGCTGGTGTGAGTGTTGTAGCGCCAGGTAGATGTTACAGTGAAGGTCAGCTGGAGTGAGTGTTGTAGCGCCAGGGTAGATGTTAGTGAAGGTCAGCTGGAGTGAGTGTTGTAGCGCCAGGTAGATGTTACAGTGAAGGTCAGCTGGTGTGAGTGTTGTAGCGCCAGGTAGATGTTACAGTGAAGGTCAGCTGGAGTGAGTGTTGTAGCGCCAGGTAGATGTTAGTGAAGGTCAGCTGGAGTGAGTGTTGTAGCGCCAGGTAGATGTTACAGTGAAGGTCAACTGGTGTGAGTGTTGTAGCGCCAGGTAGATGTTAGTGAAGGTCAGCTGGAGTGAGTGTTGTAGCGCCAGGTAGATGTTACAGTGAAGGTCAGCTGGTGTGAGTGTTGTAGCGCCAGGTAGATGTTACAGTGAAGGTCAGCTGGTGTGAGTGTTGTAGTGCCAGGTAGATGTTACAGTGAAGGTCAGCTGGAGTGAGTGTTGTAGCGCCAGGTAGATGTTACAGTGAAGGTCAGCTGGTGTGAGTGTTGTAGCGCCAGGTAGATGTTACAGTGAAGGTCAGCTGGTGTGAGTGTTGTAGAGCCAGGTAGATGTTACAGTGAAGGTCAGCTGGAGTGAGTGTTGTAGCGCCAGGTAGACGTTACAGTGAAGGTCAGCTGGAGTGAGTGTTGTAGCGCCAGGTAGATGTTACAGTGAAGGTCAGCTGGTGTGAGTGTTGTAGCGCCAGGTAGATGTTACAGTGAAGGTCAGCTGGTGTGAGTGTTGTAGCGCCAGGTAGATGTTACAGTGAAGGTCAGCTGGAGTGAGTGTTGTAGCGCCAGGTAGATGTTACAGTGAAGGTCAGCTGGTGTGAGTGTTGTAGCGCCAGGTAGATGTTACAGTGAAGGTCAGCTGGAGTGAGTGTTGTAGCGCCAGGTAGATGTTACAGTGAAGGTCAGCTGGTGTGAGTGTTGTAGAGCCAGGTAGATGTCGCAGTGAAGGTCATCTGGAGGTAGTGTTGTAGCGCCAGGTAGATGTGACAGTGAAGGTCAGCTTGAGTAAGTGTTGTAGCGCCAGGTAGATGTTACAGTGAAGGTCAACTGGAGTGAGTATTGTAGCACCAGGAACATGTCGCAGTGAAAGTCAGCTGGAGTAAGTGCTGTAGCGCCAGGTAGATGTTACAGTGAAGGTCAGCTGGAGTGAGTGTTGTAGCGCCAGGTAGATGTTACAGTGAAGGTCAGCTGGAGTGAGTGTTGTAGCGCCAGGTAGATGTTAGTGAAGGTCAGCTGGAGTGAGTGTTGTAGCGCCAGGTAGATGTCGCAGTGAAGGTCATCTGGAGTGAGTGTTGTAGCGCCAGGTAGATGTTACAGTGAAGGTCAACTGGAGTGAGTATTGTAGCACCAGGAACATGTCGCAGTGAAAGTCAGCTGGAGTAAGTGCTGTAGCGCCAGGTAGATGTTACAGTGAAGGTCAGCTGGAGTGAGTGTTGTAGCGCCAGGTAGATGTTACAGTGAAGGTCAGCTGGAGTGAGTGTTGTAGCGCCAGGTAGATGTTAGTGAAGGTCAGCTGGAGTGAGTGTTGTAGCGCCAGGTAGATGTCGCAGTGAAGGTCATCTGGAGTGAGTGTTGTAGCGCCAGGTAGATGCCGCAGTGAAGGTCAGCTGGAGTGAGTGTTGTAGCGCCAGGTAGATGCCGCAGTGAAGGTCATCTGGAGTGAGTGTTGTAGCGCCAGGTAGATGTAGCAGTGAAGGTCAACTGGAGTGAGTGTTGTAGCGCCAGGTAGATGTCGCAGTGAAGGTCAACTGGAGTAAGTGCTGTAGCGCCAGGTAGATGTTACAGTGAAGGTCAGCTGGAGTGAGTGTTGTAGCGCCAGGTAGATGTTACAGTGAAGGTCAGCTGGAGTGAGTGTTGTAGCGCCAGGTAGATGTTAGTGAAGGTCAGCTGGTGTGAGTGTTGTAGCGCCAGGTAGATGTTACAGTGAAGGTCAGCTGGAGTGAGTGTTGTAGCGCCAGGTAGATGTTACAGTGAAGGTCAGCTGGAGTGAGTGTTGTAGCGCCAGGTAGATGTTAGTGAAGGTCAGCTGGAGTGAGTGTTGTAGCGCCAGGTAGATGTTAGTGAAGGTCAGCTGGAGTGAGTGTTGTAGCGCCAGGTAGATGTTACAGTGAAGGTCAGCTGGAGTGAGTGTTGTAGCGCCAGGTAGATGTTAGTGAAGGTCAGCTGGAGTGAGTGTTGTAGCGCCAGGTAGATGTTACAGTGAAGGTCAGCTGGAGTGAGTGTTGTAGCGCCAGGTAGATGTTAGTGAAGGTCAGCTGGAGGGAGTGTTGTAGCGCCAGGTAGATGTTAGTGAAGGTCAGCTGGAGTGAGTGTTGTAGCGCCAGGTAGATGTTAGTGAAGGTCAGCTGGAGGGAGTGTTGTAGCGCCAGGTAGATGTTAGTGAAGGTCAGCTGGAGGGAGTGTTGTAGCGCCAGGAAGATATCGCAGTCAGTCCCGCATGACCTCTGATAAACACAACAATTAAGACATAATAGTGTGTCAGAGCAACCTGGAGGTCCTGGAAGGTCATCCCTACATGTGGTATCCTTGTATGAGTCACGTGGCTGATTCATGTGAGGGCGCAGTTAACGAACCCCAACAACAGTCGGAAGATGGCCCGAGTTCTAATTGGGTCAGATTTAATGGGCAAATAATTACATAAATTGCTACTGTTTTGAATGATGATTTAAAAAGACATTTAAGCAAGCTCTGGGATATATTAATTAGAAAATTTTCAGCTCTGTGTCAGTGAGTTTTTGAATCACTTCTAGGTATTCCTTACCAAGGTTTGTGTCATTTTGAACGGTAGTATAATAATAATAATATTATTAATATTAATATTCTTATTATAGTATTAAATCGTGACAATTGTGGCATTCTGAAAGTCAGTGAGGCGGTTATTGGTGTTAAGGATTACGGTGTAAGCATTGTTCCTTTTTTGTTTATACACAGTTTCACAAGTTTAGGTCAAGGATCCCTAGTTTTATTGACAAGCTATTAAACAGCTTAAAGATTCCTAACTTTATTGACAAACTAAGAGCTGTTACCTACATCAGCTCATTTGAAAGCATTTTTATTGTTACGAAACATACAAGTAAGGAACAGGATGAAGTTGGAGCCATCTGTGGGCCAGCATTTTCATTTAATCAACTCACTATATCTCGTTCATATCATTATGCTGTACGAACGTGTTCCAGACTCGAGTCATCAGATGAAGTGATGTTCTGGAGAAGGGTACAGCCAGAGTGAAGTTGTTGCTTTCTGCTCCTCTTGTGGTATAGAAGCTTGCTTCACGCTGTCCTCGAAGCGGATCCAAGTGTGATAATCTCTCTGTCTCTCTCTCTCTTTATCTATATCTCACTTTTTTCTCTTTCTCTTACTTTTTCATTTACACAATGGTTTTGTATGTTAGGTTAAGAATTTCTACCTTTACTGTCACCTCTCACTATTCCACCACTTACTACTACTACTACTATTGCTACTACAACTACCACCATCCTGCCAGTATCCAAAGGGAGTGTAGGGTGGGGAGAGAGTTCGAGTTTACTATCCATACCTCATACATTTAGATAATTTATGATAGTCCTTACTTAATAAGAAAATAACCTTCCCAGTAAATTGTTTTGGTGATGACTAGAACTTTTTCTGTTGTCGGTCTTTTCCATTTACCCCCACGTATTATATTGACTGGAAAGCGTTATCCTAGTATGGTTTATACAGTGTAGGATCTAAGGATCCTAGGATCAGTACCCATCACCAGCACCAAGACACCACCTCATCCCCAGTGTCCGCTTTGACATGGTTATTAAGCATATTTTATCTTCTAATAGCGGGATGCATAGCACAGGTAATACATATAACGAGTGTTGTTCTTCAGAGCGGTGAGTCAGGGCCGATCGTTCAGCTTCGACACTGTGGGAGTGACAGCGGGAGCAGCAGGGGAGGAGACGTGGACAGTGGCAGGCTTACAGAGCTTCACTAGATATATCTTCGTCCTGCAGGCCTTCAACGCTAAAGGTCCCGGTCCTCTCTCCACTGAAGTATTTGCCACTACACTAGAGGATGGTGAGTATCGTTAACATCATTTTCATGGTAAGCTGTTAGGGGTCATACCTGGGAAAGCAGTCATAATCACGTATGGCCCATTGAGCGAACGCTGTCCCTATTTCCGTCAGTCAAAAAAAAAAAAAAAATTCACTAACACAACACCTCTTTCACTGGAGATAGTGGGGAGTATCCTTTAAAACGAATGTAATTGGTTCTAAAACCTCGTTCGTAACAGAGGTGTTCCGTTCCAGGCCACCAAATACAACTACTTAACAATGAAAATATAAAATTGTAAAAAGTGCATAAATTTGCATTTAAACTCCTAAAATAAAGAATGTCATTAATACTTATAATAAAAAATAAATAAAAATAACCAAAAGTACTGAACATTATCCAGTCTTAGTGTTGTTCAGTATATAGGACATGAGGCAGAGGGGAAGAGAATTACGGAGAAAAGGTGGAAGGCGTAGAATCATCTTTCCTAGTCCTCTTTGGTGATAGTCCTACAGGCAGTTCTTCTGTAAGATCTTTTTGAACGATATTCGTACGCAGTATCCCCTCAAGGGAGGTTCCTTGACGCTGGTGAGGGGCTCTTGATCTAGGGAATTGGATCTGTGCTCCTGTTCCCTGTCACCCTCTGTCACCCAACTTTTGGCGAAGTTTACCCTATAAGAGTTCTTGAGACTCCCGATTTCTAAAATAGCACAGTTCTAAACATAGAAAACTGGTGTCTTGCTTGTAAGTGCAGATACTAGTGCACATAAATTTAGGTGAGTACATTTATCATACATAATAACATATATATGCAAATTACCTAAGATAACCCAAAAAAGTCAGTGACTTATTTTCACTGGGGGCACTGTAATATCATGATTATATCCTTAAAAATTAAATCAACTAAGTAACTCTACGCGAAAATTATCTTTTAGAAATTTGGGTTGTTATGGGTTCCGGTGCTTTTGGTTCTTTTTGCTTGAAGTCATAAGATACACCTAATAACTAGAAATTGTTTGGGATAACGCCTTTATTGCTGTAGTATGTTTTAAATTTTTAGGAATTTGTTTTAAAGGTGTTCGATGCAACCAGCAGTTTACTTACTAATGTTGATGCAATAGTTTTGTAGAATGAATTGAAGCAATTTGCCAATTTAGTTGTTTCATGGCATACCTTGTTATAGATATTTAGCACTATGTTAGATCTATCTACTGGTTCACGGTTGCCAGCGCTTTCTAGGATTGTTCTCGTATTCGTCGATTTTTGAGCAACAATATCTTGCTTACTCTGCACCTTGTTCCTTACCCTGTGAAATTTAAGGTAAACAGGCAACATCCTGCCTGTTTACCCGAAATCTTTGTAGCAACTGATATTTCTTTAACCGGTGGAATAACGTCAAGGATGGCAGTGAACATGGATCTGAATGTTTCCCAGGAATCATTTACCTCCGTGCAACTTGTTTGTGAGAAATTATGTGCGTGAGGTTTACAGTTACAATTCTGAGTTATTTCACCCACATAACTGGGAAGAACTCTTGGCACAACTTAAACAGATGTTACTGATACTCGTTGTACCTCGGAGACAGGTGGGACTCTAGGTCCCACCTGTCTCCGGACAGGTGGGACCTAAAGTCCCACCTGTTCGGAGACATATTCTGGAACATGTAATTCCATGTGCTGGTTCCAGGTGCTGTCCTGGGAGACAGTAATGGTGAAGCTGGAGATTTTGTCCAGGTAGTCAGGAAATATATGCAGGAGGGAATGCATATAAATGACCTCATGGGAGACAGGAGCTGTAGTGGGGAAATAAGTGTAGTCAAGGACTAGATAAAACCAATATTACAAACTAGTAATACCACAGGAAATAGCTAACAAGAGGACCCCACTAGCAATAGTGAGGATATATTACCAAAAACAACTGGTGAGAGCTCAATTGTTGGTGCTAGTGAGGATAGGAATAAGACAGGTAAACATGCACCAACAGGGAATACAGTCACAGAAACCCAAGGCAAACGGAAGCTAAGCCTGTGCACATACTATGCACTTGGTATCTGCAGACATGGGAAATCTGGAAAAACAGATGGGACGTGCAACTATGACCACCCTAGAAAATGCCATGCCCATATGACAATAGGAAAATGCAAACTCCCTTCCTGTAAGCTTTTTCACCCTGAAATGTGTCCCTATTCAGTACAGGAAAGACTGTGCTGTAACTTAGATTGCCAGGCACACCATCTAAAGGGGACAAAAAGATACAAAACATCCAGGCCATGGGAAAACCTGGGTAGCCACAGCCACTCAAGAGGGAGAGATTTTTTAGTGCCAGGAAGGGAAAAAACTGGCAGGAAATGGCGGAAATCGTACACCAAATCCAGTCATTCCTGGAGTGGAACCACAGTCGATGGCCTCCACTCCAAACCAACAGATACAGATACTAATGCCGAAAAAAAAGTCCCCTCCCAGTACCAACAATACCACCAGTCCGATGACATTCTTCTTTGCAAATATACAGGGTCTAAAGCCAGCAACGAACAACAAAATACCTTTCATCCGTGGACTGCTTGCAGAGGCAAATGCAATGTTCGCGGCTTTCACAGAGACCCACATAAAGGATCACTTGGACAACGAAATATGGATCCAAGGTTACAACCTATACAGATGCGACAGAGTGAACAGGCAAAAGGGGGAGGTGTTGGCCTGTACATCGCAGAGTCACTTGTTTGCACAGAACTGCTTAATGCCTCAAATGATGTTGTGGAAGTTTTAGCAGTAAAGATCGAGAACCAAAACCTAGTCATTGTGGTAGTCTACATGCCTCCGGATGCAACGTCCCAGCAATTCCAGGAACAGCTGTTAAAAATTGACCACTCTCTGGAAAATCTGCCAGCTCCAGCCCCCAACACCTTGCTCCTGGGGTATTTCAACTTAAGGCACCTAAAATGGAGGAATATAGCAAATAATGTTGCAGTGATAACACCAGGAGGCAGCTCTGACGAGAACTCTCACACACGAGCTTTTAAATCTCTGCACAAAATTCAATTTAAACCAGCAAATAATAGAGCCTACTAGACTGGAGAATACACTAGACCTCATCTTCACTAACAATGATGATCTGATACGAAATGCCACCATATCAAAAACAATATACTCAGATCACAACATAATCGAGGTTCAGACATGTATGCGTGGAGCCCCAGACCGACATAATGAGATTAGTCACGAGGGAGCATTCACCAAATTCAACTTCAATTACAAGAACATAAAGTGGGACCAAGTAAAACAAGTCCTAACCGATATAAGCTGGGAAGATAGACTAAGCAACACAGACCCCAACTTATGCCTAGAACAGATTAACTCGGTGGCACTCGATGTATGCACAAGGCTTATTCCTCTAAGAAAAAGGAGGAGTAGATGTAAAATAGAAAGAGACAGGCGCTCCCTTTACAGGCGACGGAAAAGAATAACAGAGCGGCTAAAAGAGGCCAATATATCTGAAATGCGTAGGGAGTCACTGGTCAGAGAAATAGCAAACATCGAACTTAAGCTAAAGGAATCTTATAGGAGTCAGGAATCACGGGAAGAACTAAAAGCCATAAATGAAATCGAAAGAAACCCAAAGTATTTCTTTTCCTATGCCAAATCAAAGTCGAGAACAATGTCCAGTATTGGGCCCCTACTTAAACAAGATGGGTTCTACACAGATGACAGCAAGGAAATGAGTGAGCTACTCAAGTCCCAATATGACTCAGTTTTTAGCAAGCCGCTAACCAGACTGAGAGTCGAAGATCAGAATGAATTTTTTATGAGAGAGCCACAGAATTTGGTTAACACAAGCCTGTCTGATGTTATCCTGACGCCAAATGACTTCGAACACGCGATAAATGACATGTCCATGCACTCTGCCCCAGGGCCAGACTCATGGAACTCCGTGTTCATCAAGAACTGCAAGAAGCCCCTATCACGAGCTTTTACCATCCTATGGAGAGGGAGCATGGGCACAGGGGTCGTCCCACAGTTACTAAAAACAACAGACATAGCCCCACTCCACGAAGGGGGCAGTAAAGCAATAGCAAAGAACTACAGACCGATAGCACTCACATCCCATATCATAAAAATCTTTGAAAGGGTCCTAAGAAGCAAGATCGCCACCCATCTAGAAACCCATCTATTACACAACCCAGGGCAACATGGGTTTAGAACAGGTCGCTCCTGTCTGTCTCAACTATTGGATCACTACGACAAGGTCCTAGATGCACTAGAAGACAAAAAGAATGCAGATGTAATATATACAGACTTTGCAAAAGCCTTCGACAAGTGTGACCATGGCGTATAGCGCACAAAATGCGTGCTAAAGGAATAACAGGAAAAGTTGGTCGATGGATCTATAATTTCCTCACAAACAGAACACAAAGAGTAGTAGTCAACAGAGTAAAGTCCGAGGCAGCTACGGTGAAAAGCTCTGTTCCACAAGGCACAGTACTCGCTCCCATCTTGTTTCTCATTCTCATATCTGACATAGACGAGGATGTCAGCCACAGCACCGTGTCTTCCTTTGCAGATGACACCCGAATCTGCATGACAGTGTCTTCCATTGCAGACACTGCAAGGCTCCAGGCGGACATCAACCAAATCTTTCAGTGGGCTGCAGAAAACAATATGAAGTTCAACGATGAGAAATTTCAATTACTCAGATATGGTAAACACGAGGAAATTAAATCTTCATCAGAGTACAAAACAAATTCTGGCCACAAAATAGAGCGAAACACCAACGTCAAAGACCTGGGAGTGATCATGTCGGAGGATCTCACCTTCAAGGACCATAACATTGTATCAATCGCATCTGCTAGAAAAATGACAGGATGGATAATGAGAACCTTCAAAACTTGGGATGCCAAGCCCATGATGACACTCTTCAGGTCACTTGTTCTATCTAGGCTGGAATATTGCTGCACACTAACAGCACCTTTCAAGGCAGGTGAAATTGCTGACCTAGAAAATGTACAGAGAACCTTGACAGCGCACATAAAGGAGATAAAACACCTGAATTACTGGGAGTGCTTGAAGTTCCTGAACCTGTATTCCCTGAAACGCAGGCGGGAGAGATACATGATTATATACACCTGGAAAATCCTAGAGGGACTAGTACCGAATTTGCACACGAAAATCACTCACAACGAAAGCAAAAGATTTGGCAGACGATGCAACATCCCCCCAATGAAAAGCAGGGGTGTCACTAGCACGTTAAGAGACCATACAATAAGTGTCAGGGGCCCGAGACTGTTCAACTGCCTCCCAGCACACATAAGGGGGATTACCAGTAGACCCCTGGCAGTCTTCAAGCTGGCACTAGACAAGCACCTAAAGTCGGTACCTGACCAGCCGGGCTGTGGCTCGTACGTTGGTTTGCGTGCAGCCAGCAGTAACAGCCTGGTTGATCAGGCTTTGATCCACCAGGAGGCCTGGTCACAGACCGGGTCGCGGGGGCGTTGACCCCTGGAACTCTCTCCAGGTAAACTCCAGGTAATAACAACGGTAAATTAGATTGTGGGTTATAATTATGATTCACTGACTTGACATTAAACAGTTTGTTGGTCCACAACTTTATTACATGTATTCATATTATACAACATTAAGAGAGTGGAAGGCAGACCAAAGTTACTTATCAAGTTATTGTCTTTTTGATACATCATAACGCCTCCCTAGCCGGCAGATATACTAAATATTGGCCAATATTAGATACCTTAAGTAAGGAGTTGATACCATATTTTAGGGAGCTAGGATAAACTTATTATAGGTGCACTTGAAGAATAAATATCTCACAATCACCGCGTAAAGTATTATCTTCCTTATCAGCCCTATTCGGGAGGAATTAATATTGATATAAACACTTCAAGATACCTATGATATTCATTTCATGGTCCTTAATTATTACCGATACACTCTAACGTCGGCCACGATTACACATTATTAAATTCTGCAACACTCCATTTTACGTGTATGTTCAACCTTTTTTTTATTCGCTCTCCCAGTGTGTTGGTTCATCTGTCAATTGAAAATTTTCTAAAAGTCACACCAATACTACATTTTACTATTTTTTTTTTTTAATTTTTACACACTAATTTCAGGAAAATTATAAAAATTTTCCACATTATAACAGTCCAATCACAACTGTGTATCCTGTTTACAATTTTCCCAGTGCAGTTGTGATAAAATGATAAATAAGACGCTGTGGTAATGACGCCTGACTGACTAATGTTATCAGAGGGTCACAAAATATGTGGTAGAGTATGGTGGCTGAGAACTTTGCGATCCGGGTTGGTGCATTAATTAGTTGAGTGTAACTGTTTAATCCTAGAAGTTGCTTATACCTTTTACATATGCAGTTATTCTGTTGTTGACAACAGATATTAAAGTCTCCCAGTATTATTGCCTCACAATTGTGCTCAGTTCTGGACAAGATTCTCTACAAGTTTTCCAAGAACTGATCATGGGTGGGAGAGAACAAAACAGTTCCTACTAGTATGGTTTGGGTAACAACTCGAACCATAGAATCTCCAGTTTAGTGTCAAAGAAATCGGGTCTTGGGTTGTAAGCTAAGACATTTCTTACATAAGCACCTACTCCACCAACTTGTCTATTTGTGTTTTATATTGTAACCTTCTATTTTAACTTCATCGTTAATCACTGTCTCATCTAACCAGGATACATAGACATTACTGCCGCCTTAGTCTCGTTTGCTAAAATCTTAAACTCTGTGATTTTGGGTAAAAGTGACCTAACACTGACATAAACAAAGTGAAGACCTGGTTATTTGACCCATTCATAATCATCGATATATTGCAAGGTTCAGTTACTGCAGAAAAATTTTATGCATAATCAAGGTCAGCACTAAAAATAGGTAACAGAGTTAAAGTGCATTTGTTGCATACAGATTGTGAAGAATTAGATTAGATTTTTGCCACCTAAGTGGCTAGTTTATTGTGCACCCCATATCCATCCTGTGAACGGCAGCACAATAGCACATGGATACACAAAGGGCCTAGGAACTAGACCCTTTAAATGGTTAACATGAGTGCAGGAATACTTGTCTGTTACAAGTAAATCTAGGAAATTTGCATAATGTATCTGATATCTTATTTTCATTGATATCTTGACATTATTGTACTATATATTCCTCGGTAAGTGGACAATTAAGCACATATTGTTCAAGATAGTGACTGTAGGGCTGGCCACATACTCTGCATTTTGTTAGATCATCCTCTGTGTGTCTACCAAACTGCCAGAAGTACTTGTAAACAAACCTAAGCCTAGCCACTGCAACATCAGTCAGTCTGTTCTCTTTGCAAGTTGAAAATTACACACATGTGCAACATCTGGGTATCTTTATTATAGACGTTTCCCCAATCAGTGGCTTTATCAATACAATTTCAAGGGCACAATTGGAAGACAGTAGAACTATATACAAAAGATGAGGTAATCACTCCCTCAGCCATGGAGTTAGTGAAGAGCACCGTAGTAAAGAATCTGGAGCACAGGCAAGGTAAGATGGCGCTTATATACTGGCGTCAGGTGGTGAGGGACACGTAGCAGACGAAGACATTCACTGTGAGAGTGCGAATTTCATTCACTGTGCTTAACACATTTATCCTAAAAAAATATATTTAATATTACTACTTATTTAGTATGGCGTATTGTGAGAGTAATTATTATTATTATTATTATTATTATTATTATTATTATTATTATTATTATTATTATTATTATTATTATTAATATTATTGTCATTAAAGTCTAATAATAATGGTTAATCTTGCAGTTCCTGAGGCAGCACCGGAGGGGGTGACATGTGTGGCACTGACTTCCACTAGAGTTCAGGTGACCTGGTCCCCACCACCACCTGCACTCACCCACGGTCGCATCACCACCTACACCCTCACCTACACTCCCATGGACGACCACACAGGTCAGTACACCAGTCAAGATATTAATCTTCTTCAATACCGATAAGTTTCGCATTAAAGGTACATGTCTTATTTATCTTACTGATGTGTCTTATTTACCTTATTTGTGTCTTATCTTACTTATGCGTTTTACTAATCTTACTTATGAGTCTTATTTTGCTTGTGCCTTACTTATCTTACTTGTGTGTCTTACTTATCTGAGGTGTCTTACTTATCTGAGGTGTCTTACTTATAATACATATGTGTCTTATCTTACTTAAGTCTTACTTAACATATTGGTCTTACCTTACTTAAGTCTTACTTATCTTTCTTATGTCTTACTTACCTTAATTATATCTTTTGTGTCTTACCAATTTTTGTTATGTGTCTTAATTACCTTACTTATGTGTCTTACCAATCTTACTTATGTGTATTGCTTATCTTACTTATGTGTCTAACTTATCTTATGTGTTTTACTAATCTTACTTATGTCTTACCTTATTTGTCTTATCTTACTTATGTCTTATCTTATTTATGTCTTATCTTACTTATGTCTTATCTTAATTATGTGTCTTACCAATCTCAATTTTGCGTATTATTTATCCAGTATAAGTGTGTCTACTTGGCAAGTGAAGCATTTTCCTTCCCAGTCTTCTTAATTATTGCAGACACCAATGATATACATGTGTATGTGGCCTGGTGGTTAACGCTCTCGCTTCACACGGTGAGGGCCTGGGTTCGATTCCCAGCCAGAGTAGAAACATTGGACGTGTTTCTTTCCACCTGTTGTCTATGTTCCCCATCAGTAAAATGGGTACTGGGTGTTAGTCGACTGGTGTGGGTCGCATCCTGGGACACTGACCTAAGGAGGCCTGGTCACAGACCGGGCCGCGGGGGCGTTGACCCCCGGAACTCTCTCCAGGTAAACTCCAGGTGCTCAGATTGACTCGACTTACACTTAAAATATGACCGACAACACCAAGTCCCTAAATGAACTAACTTCTCAACCATCAAGGCAATCAGACAGTTTGCCAGAACAATATGGCGACCCATTCGCCAAACAGCAATAATGCTCGAAGAAGCACAGCATCACGCAAGGAATAAAGGAATCCAAAAACTACCCTAACTGCAGACCTTCAGCAGATACTTCACAAAAGGCATAAAACTCCCCCATTACTGAAATTGGTTTCAGCACTTCCAGTTTCCCAACTGCGACAGTGTGTAGATGCCAGAACAAATGTAGGTCTAGAGTTGAACTCGGGACCAGAGATATAGAGTATCTCCACGACACAAACTATAAAAACGTCAAATATCACTATGTAATGGTAGTTTCTCCAGCAACCCAACTCAACTCACTGGGAGTCCTACCTGCAGTCCTCTGGTAGTCCCCATTGCACCCCACCAGCAATCCCTGGTAGTCTTTCTGGGTACCCACTGGTAATCTTTCATGCAACCCACTGGTAATCTTTTGTGCAACTCACAAGTAATCTTTCGTGCAATCCACTAGTAATCTTTCGTGCAACCCACTAGTAATCTCACCTGCAAGCCAATGGTAGTCCCACATGTTACCTATTGGTAGTCCCACCTACAATCCTCTAGTAGTTCCTCCTTCATCTCACTGGTAGTCTCATCTCCATTATTCTGGTATTCTTTCTTGTAAGTCACTTGCGGTGACTCATACAACCCAGTAGTAGGTTCTCCAGCAGCCCACTAGTAGTCTTTAATGCAGTCCACTGGTAGTCTCAAATGCAACCCAGCGGGAGTCTCACGTGCAATCCACTGGTAACACATTTTGCAACGAACTGGTAATATTTCCTACGACTCGCTGTTGATCAACCGACAATCCACACGTAGCTCTACCCCAAACCACTGGTAGTTCCACCTACTATCCTTTGATAGTCCCACCTGTGACTCACTAGTAGCCCAGCCATTACCCTAGTGGTAGTGACTCTTGAACACCACGGGTAGTATCACCAGTAGATCACTGGAAGTCTATCCTACAACCCACTGGAAGTCCAACATTCAACCCAATGGAAGCTCCACCTGCATCCCACTGGTAGTGCTATCTGCAACGCCGTGTTATTCCCTCCTGCACCCCATTGGAAGTTTCTCATGCAAGGTAGTTTTTCTTGTAACCCTCTGGTAGTTCCACCTGCAACCTACTGGTAGTCCCATCTGCACCCTGCTGGAAATTCCACCTGCAACCCACTGGCAGCTGGTTACCAGTAAGTTTCAGGAAAGACTTCCAGTTGCATGCTAACAGGCTTATGACTGGGTTACAGGGAGAACTAGCAGTGAACTGTGGTTTTGTACAACCAGTGGGTTGCATTAAAGACTACCAACCACTTGGTTGTTGCTGGAGAAGCAAGCAGTGGGTTACACTGGGACAACAAGTGAGTTGCAAATGTGACTACAAGTTCATTTCTGGAAGACTCACCAGTGAGTTGCACGAATGTCTACCAATGAGTTACACAGGAAGGCCTACCAGTAGGATGTAGGAGAAAATATCAATGGATTGCGGGATGGTCCCGTAGTGGATTGCAGGGAGGTATACCAATGGGTTGCAGGAGGGTACTGCCAGTTGGTTACAGAAAGGGCTACTAGTGAGTTACAGGAGGGTACTACCAGAGCGTTACAAGAAGGACTACCAGTGGGTTGCATGAAGATCTACGACTGGGATGCATGAAGGTCTTCCAGTGAGTGGTTGCATGAAGTACTACCAATGGATTAATCAAGGGATTAATCAAAACAGACCAGGTAATCCAGCCAAACCCATAATTAGCTCTTTAGGTTCAGTTTTCTAGAAATAACCTAAATGGCTAGTAGATACATTGAGCCCAATTGTTGGCAAAGTTTCTAACTTTAATGTTAAGAATGATATTTAGTTGATAAATTAGGCACCATAACTCGCTTAAATAATTGCAGTATAGTTTTGATGCCACTTCATTGTTAACAAAAGTTTCAGTAAGTTTCCTCTCTGAAAACCTCGATAATTACGATTTACCTTTGCCTGTGCCAACAATCATTGAGCTTAATAAACTTTGTATTGGTGATGCAAAGTTTGAGTTTAATGGCGATTTCTACAGTCATAACTTTGGTATGGCAATGAGAAATCCTCTTTCATGAGTCCTTAGCAATTTGCATATGGAATATTTTGAAACAGGATTGCTTAACAGATTTCTTCGCGATAAAGCTAAGTGGTACAGCTATGTTGATGATGTTTTATGCTTAATGTTTAAGAATATCTATATATATATATATATATATATATATATATATATATATATATATATATATATATATATATATATATATATATATATATATATATATATATATAGGTAGTAGGTTGGTAGACAGCAACCACCCAGGGAAGTACTACCGTCCTGCCAGATGACTGTGAAACAAAAACCTGTAACTGTTTTGCATGATGGTAGGATTGCTGGTTTCTTTTTCTGTCTCATAAACACGCTAAGATAACAGGGATATCTTGCTACTCCTACTTACACTTTGGTCACACTTCACAGACACGCACATGCATATATATATATATATACATACATCTAGGTTTTTCTCCTTTTTCTAAATAGCTCTTGTTCTTTTTTATTTCTTCTATTGTCCATGGGGAAAATGGAAAAGAATCTTTCCTCCGTAAGCCATGCGTGTCGTATGAGGCGACTAAAATGCCGGGAGCAATGGGCTAGTAACCCCTTCTTCTGTATACAATTACTAAAAAAGAGAAGAAGAAAAACTTTATAAAACTGGGTTGCTTAAATGTGCGTGGATGTAGTGCGGATGACAAGAAACAGATGATTGCTGATGTTATGAATGAAAAGAAGTTGGATGTCCTGGCCTTAAGCGAAACAAAGCTGAAGGGGGTAGGAGAGTTTCAGTGGGGGGAAATAAATGGGATTAAATCTGGAGTATCTGAGAGAGTTAGAGCAAAGGAAGGGGTAGCAGTAATGTTAAATGATCAGTTATGGAAGGAGAAAAGAGAATATGAATGTGTAAATTCAAGAATTATGTGGATTAAAGTAAAGGTTGGATGCGAGAAGTGGGTCATAATAAGCGTGTATGCACCTGGAGAAGAGAGGAATGCAGAGGAGAGAGAGAGATTTTGGGAGATGTTAAGTGAATGTATAGGAGCCTTTGAACCAAGTGAGAGAGTAATTGTGGTAGGGGACTTGAATGCTAAAGTAGGAGAAACTTTTAGAGAGGGTGTGGTAGGTAAGTTTGGGGTGCCAGGTGTAAATGATAATGGGAGCCCTTTGATTGAACTTTGTATAGAAAGGGGTTTAGTTATAGGTAATACATATTTTAAGAAAAAGAGGATAAATAAGTATACACGATATGATGTAGGGCGAAATGACAGTAGTTTGTTGGATTATGTATTGGTAGATAAAAGACTGTTGAGTAGACTTCAGGATGTACATGTTTATAGAGGGGCCACAGATATATCAGATCACTTTCTAGTTGTAGCTACACTGAGAGTAAAAGGTAGATGGGATACAAGGAGAATAGAAGCATCAGGGAAGAGAGAGGTGAAGGTTTATAAACTAAAAGAGGAGGCAGTTAGGGTAAGATATAAACAGCTATTGGAGGATAGATGGGCTAATGAGAGCATAGGCAATGGGGTCGAAGAGGTATGGGGTAGGTTTAAAAATGTAGTGTTAGAGTGTTCAGCAGAAGTTTGTGGTTACAGGAAAGTGGGTGCAGGAGGGAAGAGGAGCGATTGGTGGAATGATGATGTAAAGAGAGTAGTAAGGGAGAAAAAGTTAGCATATGAGAAGTTTTTACAAAGTAGAAGTGATGCAAGGAGGGAAGAGTATATGGAGAAAAAGAGAGAAGTTAAGAGAGTGGTGAAGCAATGTAAAAAGAGAGCAAATGAGAGAGTGGGTGAGATGTTATCAACAAATTTTGTTGAAAATAAGAAAAAGTTTTGGAGTGAGATTAACAAGTTAAGAAAGCCTAGAGAACAAATGGATTTGTCAGTTAAAAATAGGAGAGGAGAGTTATTAAATGGAGAGTTAGAGGTATTGGGAAGATGGAAGGAATATTTTGAGGAATTGTTAAATGTTGATGAAGATAGGGAAGCTGTGATTTCGTGTATAGGGCAAGGAGGAATAACATCTTGTAGGAGTGAGGAAGAGCCAGTTGTGAGTGTGGGGGTAGTTCGTGAGGCAGTAGGTAAAATGAAAGGGGGTAAGGCAGCCGGGATTGATGGGATAAAGATAGAAATGTTAAAAGCAGATGGGGATATAGTTTTGGAGTGGTTGGTGCAATTATTTAATAAATGTATGGAAGAGGGTAAGGTACCTAGGGATTGGCAGAGAGCATGCATAGTTCCTTTGTATAAAGGCAAAGGGGATAAAAGAGAGTGCAAAAATTATAGGGGGATAAGTCTGTTGAGTGTACCTGGTAAAGTGTATGGTAGAGTTATAATTGAAAGAATTAAGAGTAAGACGGAGAATAGGATAGCAGATGAACAAGGAGGCTTTAGGAAAGGTAGGGGGTGTGTGGACCAGGTGTTTACAGTGAAACATATAAGTGAACAGTATTTAGATAAGGCTAAAGAGGTCTTTGTGGCATTTATGGATTTGGAAAAGGCGTATGACAGGGTGGATAGGGGGGCAATGTGGCAGATGTTGCAAGTGTATGGTGTAGGAGGTAGGTTACTGAAAGCAGTGAAGAGTTTTTACGAGGATAGTGAGGCTCAAGTTAGAGTATGTAGGAAAGAGGGAAATTTTTTCCCAGTAAAAGTAGGCCTTAGACAAGGATGTATGATGTCACCGTGGTTGTTAAATATATTTATAGATGGGGTTGTAAGAGAAGTAAATGCGAGGGTCTTGGCAAGAGGCGTGGAGTTAAAAGATAAATAATCACACACAAAGTGGGAGTTGTCACAGCTGCTCTTTGCTGATGACACTGTGCTCTTGGGAGATTCTGAAGAGAAGTTGCAGAGATTGGTGGATGAATTTGGTAGGGTGTGCAAAAGAAGAAAATTAAAGGTGAATACAGGAAAGAGTAAGGTTATGAGGATAACAAAAAGATTAGGTGATGAAAGATTGAATATCAGACTGGAGGGAGAGAGTATGGAGGAGGTGAACGTATTCAGATATTTGGGAGTGGACGTGTCAGCGGATGGGTCTATGAAAGATGAGGTGAATCATAGAATTGATGAGGGAAAAAGAGTGAGTGGTGCACTTAGGAGTCTGTGGAGACAAAGAACTTTGTCCTTGGAGGCAAAGAGGGGAATGTATGAGAGTATAGTTTTACCAACGCTCTTATATGGGTGTGAAGCGTGGGTGATGAATGTTGCAGCGAGGAGAAGGCTGGAGGCAGTGGAGATGTCATGTCTGAGGGCAATGTGTGGTGTGAATATAATGCAGAGAATTCGTAGTTTGGAAGTTAGGAGGAGGTGCGGGATTACCAAAACTGTTGTCCAGAGGGCTGAGGAAGGGTTGTTGAGGTGGTTCGGACATGTAGAGAGAATGGAGCGAAACAGAATGACTTCAAGAGTGTATCAGTCTGTAGTGGAAGGAAGGCGGGGTAGGGGTCGGCCTAGGAAGGGTTGGAGGGAGGGGGTAAAGGAGGTTTTGTGTGCGAGGGGCTTGGACTTCCAGCAGGCATGCGTGAGCGTGTTTGATAGGAGTGAATGGAGACAAATGGTTTTTAATACTTGACGTGCTGTTGGAGTGTGAGCAAAGTAACATTTATGAAGGGATTCAGGGAAACCGGCAGGCCGGACTTGAGTCCTGGAGATGGGAAGTACAGTGCCTGCACTCTGAAGGAGGGGTGTTAATGTTGCAGTTTAAAAACTGTAGTGTAAAGCACCCTTCTGGCAAGACAGTGATGGAGTGAATGATGGTGAAAGTTTTTCTTTTTCGGGCCGCCCTGCCTTGGTGGGAATCGGCCGGTGTGATAATAAAAATAATAAATAATATATATATATATATATATATATACATGTATATACTGTATATACTGTATATATATATATATATATATATATATATATATATATATATATATATATATATTGTATATATATATTGTATATATATATATATATATATATATATATATATATATATATATTGTATATATATATATATATATATATATATATATATATATATATATATATTGTATATATATATATATATATATATATATATATATATATATATATATATATATATATATATATATATATATATATATTATTTTTTTTTTTATTATCACACTGGCCGATTCCCACCAAGGCAGGGTGGCCCGAAAAAGGAAAACTTTCACCATCATTCACTCCATCACTGTCTTGCCAGAAGGGTGCTTTACACTACAGTTTTTAAACTGCAACATTAACACCCCTCCTTCAGAGTGCAGGCACTGTACTTCCCATCTCCAGGACTCAAGTCCGGCCTGCCGGTTTCCCTGAATCCCTTCATAAATGTTACTTTGCTCACACTCCAACAGCACGTCAAGTATTAAAAACCATTTGTCTCCATTCACTCCTATCAAACACGCTCACGCATGCCTGCTGGAAGTCCAAGCCCCTCGCACACAAAACCTCCTTTACCCCCTCCCTCCAACCCTTCCTAGGCCGACCCCTACCCCGCCTTCCTTCCACTACAGACTGATACACTCTTGAAGTCATTCTGTTTCGCTCCATTCTCTCTACATGTCCGAACCACCTCAACAACCCTTCCTCAGCCCTCTGGACAACAGTTTTGGTAATCCCACACCTCCTCCTAACTTCCAAACTACGAATTCTCTGCATTATATTCACACCACACATTGCCCTCAGACATGACATCTCCACTGCCTCCAGCCTTCTCCTCGCTGCAACATTCATCACCCACGCTTCACACCCATATAAGAGCGTTGGTAAAACTGTACTCTCATACATTCCCCTCTTTGCCTCCAAGGACAAAGTTCTTTGTCTCCACAGACTCCTAAGTGCACCACTCACTCTTTTTCCCTCATCAATTCTATGATTCACCTCATCTTTCATAGACCCATCCGCTGACACGTCCACTCCCAAGTATCTGAATACGTTCACCTCCTCCATACTCTCTCCCTCCAATCTGATATTCAATCTTTCATCATCTAATCTTTTTGTTATCCTCATAACCTTACTCTTTCCTGTATTCACCTTTAATTTTCTTCTTTTGCACACCCTACCAAATTCATCCACCAATCTCTGCAGCTTCTCTTCAGAATCTCCCAAGAGCACAGTGTCATCAGCAAAGAGCAGCTGTGACAACTCCCACTTTGTGTGTGATTCTTTATCTTTTAACTCCACGCCTCTTGCCAAGACCCTCGCATTTACTTCTCTTACAACCCCATCTATAAATATATTAAACAACCACGGTGACATCACACATCCTTGTCTAAGGCCTACTTTTACTGGGAAAAAATTTCCCTCTTTCCTACATACTCTAACTTGAGCCTCACTATCCTCGTAAAAACTCTTCACTGCTTTCAGTGACCTACCTCCTACACCATACACTTGCAACATCTGCCACATTGCCCCCCTATCCACCCTGTCATACGCCTTTTCCAAATCCATAAATGCCACAAAGACCTCTTTAGCCTTATCTAAATACTGTTCACTTATATGTTTCACTGTAAACACCTGGTCCACACACCCCCTACCTTTCCTAAAGCCTCCTTGTTCATCTGCTATCCTATTCTCCGTCTTACTCTTAATTCTTTCAATAATAACTCTACCATACACTTTACCAGGTACACTCAACAGACTTATCCCCCTATAATTTTTGCACTCTCTTTTATCCCCTTTGCCTTTATACAAAGGAACTATGCATGCTCTCTGCCAATCCCTAGGTACCTTACCCTCTTCCATACATTTATTAAATAATTGCACCAACCACTCCAAAACTATATCCCCACCTGCTTTTAACATTTCTATCTTTATCCCATCAATCCCGGCTGCCTTACCCCCTTTCATTTTACCTACTGCCTCACGAACTTCCCCCACACTCACAACTGGCTCTTCCTCACTCCTACAAGATGTTATTCCTCCTTGCCCTATACACGAAATCACAGCTTCCCTATCTTCATCAACATTTAACAATTCCTCAAAATATTCCCTCCATCTTCCCAATACCTCTAACTCTCCATTTAATAACTCTCCTCTCCTATTTTTAACTGACAAATCCATTTGTTCTCTAGGCTTTCTTAACTTGTTAATCTCACTCCAAAACTTTTTCTTATTTTCAACAAAATTTGTTGATAACATCTCACCCACTCTCTCATTTGCTCTCTTTTTACATTGCTTCACCACTCTCTTAACCTCTCTCTTTTTCTCCATATACTCTTCCCTCCTTGCATCACTTCTACTTTGTAAAAACTTCTCATATGCTAACTTTTTCTCCCTTACTACTCTCTTTACATCATCATTCCACCAATCGCTCCTCTTCCCTCCTGCACCCACTTTCCTGTAACCACAAACTTCTGCTGAACACTCTAACACTACATTTTTAAACCTACCCCATACCTCTTCGACCCCATTGCCTATGCTCTCATTAGCCCATCTATCCTCCAATAGCTGTTTATATCTTACCCTAACTGCCTCCTCTTTTAGTTTATAAACCTTCACCTCTCTCTTCCCTGATGCTTCTATTCTCCTTGTATCCCATCTACCTTTTACTCTCAGTGTAGCTACAACTAGAAAGTGATCTGATATATCTGTGGCCCCTCTATAAACATGTACATCCTGAAGTCTACTCAACAGTCTTTTATCTACCAATACATAATCCAACAAACTACTGTCATTTCGCCCTACATCATATCGTGTATACTTATTTATCCTCTTTTTCTTAAAATATGTATTACCTATAACTAAACCCCTTTCTATACAAAGTTCAATCAAAGGGCTCCCATTATCATTTACACCTGGCACCCCAAACTTACCTACCACACCCTCTCTAAAAGTTTCTCCTACTTTAGCATTCAGGTCCCCTACCACAATTACTCTCTCACTTGGTTCAAAGGCTCCTATACATTCACTTAACATCTCCCAAAATCTCTCTCTCTCCTCTGCATTCCTCTCTTCTCCAGGTGCATACACGCTTATTATGACCCACTTCTCGCATCCAACCTTTACTTTAATCCACATAATTCTTGAATTTACACATTCATATTCTCTTTTCTCCTTCCATAACTGATCATTTAACATTACATATATATATATATATATATATATATATATATATATATATATATATATATATATATATATATATATATATATATATATATATATTGTATATGTATATATATATATATATATATTGTATATGTATATATATATATATGTATATATTGTATATATATATATATATATATATATATATATATATATATATATATATATATATATATATATATATATATATATATATATATATATATAAACCATTTCCTTCTTGAATTAAATAGTCTAGCTTCTAACATAATGTTTACTGTTGAGTTTAAACAAAATAGCTCATTTGTCTTAATTATTAAGGGGAACCATGAAGTTAAATTGAAAATAGCAGAAAACCAACAAATAACTGTTCTTAAGTACTATATTATTTTTCACATCATGATAGTCACACATTCTGTATTCTCATCCATGACTCACGAAATCGTAATGACACAATTGCAAACCATCTATACCAAGGGCGGGAATTGAACTCGTGGCGAATGATTCGTAAAACTCCAGGCCAGCGCATAGCTACCTGGAGCAGTGGCTTCCACACTGACCTGGAGTTTTACGACTCACCACGAGTTCAATCCCCGCCCGCAGTATGTTTTTTATCATCACCCATTTTTTGAGAGCTTTCCGTATTTGCGATTCAGACATCATAGACGAGAAATTTTGAAATAGCAAATGATCTAAGATTGCGCTAAACCCACAAGAGTCATACAGTGCTGTTAAAATTCCCTGAAAACCTTATTGACAGTTATTTTAAAATTGCCAGAAATACATTTTACAATTCAAAAAATGACAGGCATATTCAGCCAAGAATATGTTCGTTTTTTCTTACAACGAAAACCCTGATATATTTTCTCTGCTTAAGAATTTTAAAATCAAAATTGTATTTATAAATACTGATACAGTAAAAAAAAAATTTGATTAAGAATTCTCCCAGAAATGCTGATGGTTGTGTCTATACGATTCCTAGTAAAAAATTATCAGTAAAGTTAATTACGGTCAAACTAGTAATAATCTTGAACTAAGATTACAACAATATAAATATCGCATTAGAAGTGGACAAAGTTTGATGCTGTTTATTCATGTTAGAGATTTAAACCATCCAATAGATTTTCTAAAGGCCGAAAAAGTTGTATTTAGCAGGTCAATGGTTGAGAGAAATATAATCAAATTAACCTTAGTAGTATTGATTTTAATATGAAGATTAGTTTATGGATTTATAGTAGATTCATTTATAATTATTAGAATTTGTAAGGCATTTAAGCTATGCCTGACATGTCGCTCATAAATCTTATTTGATTTTTTACCCGACCAAATATTAACTAATCTCAAGTTTAGCATGCTGAATGAGGTGTGAGGTCGCCTTTTTATAATTAATTCCTTGATAATGTGAGAAGTGACGAAAGCGAGACAACCTCTACTCATGCAGCCAGATGGTGTTAACTCAGAAAATTCATAAAATCTAAAATTTTAATCGTTCTCTAATCTTTTTCACCGGTAATTAACCTAGCAGTAACTGGCCTTCTTCAGGTCTACCAGCGGGAGAGTCACGTGTCGTGACCGGACAGAATACCATCGTGGGAGACCTGGAGAGATACACCAACTACTCTGTCAGTGTGGCTGCCTCCACAAGGGCTGGCCTCGGCGTTGCCTCACACCCTGTCAACTGTGCTACGGAGGAAGACGGTAAGTAGAGTTGTCGGTATCAGTTATCAAGGTTTTATACCAATTCCTAACATGCAACCAGAGATTTATTAAGTTGAGCTGGGCAGAGGCAGTGCCTGAGGCTGGTGTGTGTGTCAGGAGTCAAACGAAGCACCACTGCCTGACCACCAGCCTACTTGAGACGTAAGATGGGGAGGGGGAGCGGGGGGGATGAGCAGTTCAGCGATGCCACCCTTTGAAATTTTTTCAAGTTCCTGGGATTTGGTGGTAAAATGTAAAAAGACAGACAATCTCGGTACTTTTGTTGCATTCTAATAACTATTTTCATATTTTCACACTTCAGCTACTTAACTACCTGTGTCCAGTACATATCAGTTTTCACTCGTGGCTCTCGCTCTTGACTTTGCAAGTAGGTTCATGCATTTGGATCATTGTTCTTATTACTGTATTCCCTAAGGTGATATTAAAATTAGTGACTCTGGAGATGTCCCAAAGTGTGGTATCAGCAAGAATTTAAAGCGCGAGTGGATGGATAACCCAGAACCCAGAACACTTAAAGTGTGACTCATCAGATAAATATGCTGCTTTGTGTATGGTATGTGATTTTACGTTGAAGAATTGTAATATGTCATCTCATATGGCTCGTAAAGCTTCCTTAGATTTAGCATGTAAGAAATGCTGTTGGATACTCAGTATTCAACAACATTTTATAAAGGTATCAGGACTTGCTCATCATGCTTAGGTTGCAAAAGCAGAATTAATCATCTCAGGTTTCCTGGCAGAACACGACATGGCATTCTTCAGGCGAGTCACTTGGTGTCGACCAAGTGACTCGCCTGGAGAATGCCATATTTCAAGGCTAGCTGTAATTGAGCCACGGGATTTTACTTCGTATAAGAATCTGGAAGGTCTCGGACTTGGTACAAGATATGAGGGACCGCTGATTATTGAACCACTTCAGGAAAAAGAAGAAACAGTTTGCATCCAATGTCAGCAGATCCATGCAGAAGTGTGCGCGAGGAGGGTATCATCCATGCTATGTAGTGTGTGCTGGAGAAACTCTCTCAAGTTAACTGAAATGATTGATAAAACTAGCTGTTCATTTTCCATCACTTCTGAAAGGGAGAGATCTTAATGAACAAGTTCAAGACAGTGGAGAGATCCTTTGAATGTCCAGAACTCTATCACTGACAACAGTAAGGCTTCAACCACGTTCTGGTATAATGTAGACAATCTAAGATGAAAATAATCAAACCATGTCTGATTTTTTATTTTCAAACTTCACGTGCATATATTAGAAAATAAGGAAACGAATAAGAACTATTCAACAACATTAGCAAATCGTTTACTAGCCACGTAAGAAACAGGGCACAGAGCTGGTAACCAACCACATCACAAACGATGTGAGAGATTTTAAACATCTATTTGAGTTTTAAAAGGCCAGGAAAGTTATACTAAGCAGGTCCATAGTCGAGAGAAATAGAATCGTATATTGAGAGAGTGAGAGAGGTACCACCTCTAGAACTGGACTGGGGACCCTCATCCTCAGAGAAGAATATGTTTGAATATTCTCTTCTCCCACCAACCCCTATATTCTATTTTCTATGTGAACTTTATTAATAGACAAAATGCATTGACAGAAAACATAAACATTAATACATTGGTTCAAAATATCAAAGATTATGAATCTCCTCCAGCTCCTCTGAAGCCGGGCACAAGCCCAGTATGCAGCAAGCATTTCCCCTCTGGATGACCACGCTGAGGCGCTGGAACATGAAAGTGGCTGCCCTTGGGTCCCTGGTGGTGGCATTAAGTCTAGAACCCAGTTCTTTAAGAAAACGTATGGCATGTTTTCCCCATGATCCCAAGATCTCTGATCCCACTGGGACAAATTGATACTACTGGCTTATGACTGTACTATTACGTGTGATCAGCAGCTCCTCCCTGTCCGTGGTGTGGATGACTCCACACCACCATATGTCCTTGGGTAGCGAGTGTGGTCAGGTGGATTAAAGCATCATGAGTTTTCGCCCACCATGAGGCAGGCCAGTGCAGCATGGCTTCGGCTCCTTGACTAATCGCAGTGTTATTATGATCAATACCACTTGTTCGTGGGTACAATTATTTATTTATTTATTTATATATATATATATATATATATATATATATATATATATATATATATATATATATATATATATATATATATATATATATATATATATATATATATATATATATACATATATATATATATATATATATATATATATATATATATATATTATTATCTCACTGGCCGATTCCCACCAAGGCAGGGTGGCCCGAAAAAGAAAAACTTTCACCATCATTCACGCCATCACTGTCTTGCCAGAAGGGTACTTTACACTACAGTTTTTAAACTGCAACATTAACACCCCTCCGTCAGAGTGCAGGCACTGTACTTCCCATCTCCTGCCGGTTTCCCTGAATCCCTTCATAAATGTTACTTTGCTCACACTCCAACAGCACGTCAAGTATTAAAAACTATTTGTCTCCATTCACTCCTATCAAACACGCTCACGCATGAGAGTAAGACACATGTGCAACATCTGGGTATCTTTATTGTAGACGTTTCGCCATCCAGTGGCTTTATCAATACAAATTCTAGGACATAACTTGAAGACAGTAAAACTATGTACAGAAGATGAGGTAATCAGTCCCTCAACCTAGGAGTAGGTGCGAACAGCACCATAGTCGTGGAGATTCTGAAGCAGAAGAAAGAATCCTGGCGCTTATATAGTAACGTCAGGTGTAGCAGACAAGGGCAAATTCACTGGTAGGCGGGATTCCCCAGTGGAAGTAGGTCCTTCCCAAAGAGATGGGTTAGTTGTAGTAGTAGTTGTCGTAGTCGTGAAGGTTATGTACATGTCCTCAGAATTAAGATTCCATGATGTTGCAGTGTCTGACAAGTTGTGTACGAAATGGTATATAATACCGACAAGATGAGAGTAAGACACATGTGCAACATCTGGGTATCTTTATTGTAGACGTTTCGCCATCCAGTGGCTTTATCAATACAAATTCTAGGACATAACTTGAAGACAGTAAAACTATGTACAGAAGATGAGGTAATCAGTCCCTCAACCTAGGAGTAGGTGCGAACAGCACCATAGTCGTGGAGATTCTGAAGCAGAAGAAAGAATCCTGGCGCTTATATAGTAACGTCAGGTGTAGCAGACGAGGGCAAATTCACTGGTAGGCGGGATTCCCCAGTGGAAGTAGGTCCTTCCCAAAGAGATGGGTTAGTTGTAGTAGTAGTTGTCGTAGTCGTGAAGGTTATGTACATGTCCTCAGAATTAAGATTCCATGATGTTGCAGTGTCTGACAAGTTGTGTACGAAATGGTATATAATACCGACAAGATGAGAGTAAGACACATGTGCAACATCTGGGTATCTTTATTGTAGACGTTTCGCCATCCAGTGGCTTTATCAATACAAATTCTAGGACATAACTTGAAGACAGTAAAACTATGTATAGAAGATGAGGTAATCAGTCCCTCAACCTAGGAGTAGGTGCGAACAGCACCATAGTCGTGGAGATTCTGAAGCAGAAGAAAGAATCCTGGCGCTTATATAGTAACGTCAGGTGTAGCAGACGAGGGCAAATTCACTGGTAGGCGGGATTCCCCAGTGGAAGTAGGTCCTTCCCAAAGAGATGGGTTAGTTGTAGTAGTAGTTGTCGTAGTCGTGAAGGTTATGTACATGTCCTCAGAATGGAATCTTAATTCTGAGGACATGTACATAACCTTCACGACTACGACAACTACTACTACAACTAACCCATCTCTTTGGGAAGGACCTACTTCCACTGGGGAATCCCGCCTACCAGTGAATTTGCCCTCGTCTGCTACACCTGACGTTACTATATAAGCGCCAGGATTCTTTCTTCTGCTTCAGAATCTCCACGACTATGGTGCTGTTCGCACCTACTCCTAGGTTGAGGGACTGATTACCTCATCTTCTGTACATAGTTTTACTGTCTTCAAGTTATGTCATAGAATTTGTATTGATAAAGCCACTGGATGGCGAAACGTCTACAATAAAGATACCCAGATGTTGCACATGTGTCTTACTCTCATCTTGTCGGTATTATAAACCATTTCGTACACAACCACGCTCACGCATGCCTGCTGGAAGTCCAAGCCCCTAGCACACAAAACCTCCTTTGCCCCCTCCCTCCAACCTTTCCTAGGCCGACCCCTACCCCGCCTTCCTTCCACTACAGACTGATACACTCTTGAAGTCATTCTGTTTCGCTCCATTCTCTCTACATGTCCGAACCACCTCAACAACCCTTCCAAACTTCCAAACTACGAATTCTCTGCATTATATTCACACCACACATTGCCCTCAGACATGACATCTCCACTGCCTCCAGCCTTCTCCTCGCTGCAACATTCATCACCCACGCTTCACACCCATATAAGAGCGTTGGTAAAACTATACTCTCATACATTCCCCTCTTTGCCTCCAAGGACAAAGTTCTTTGTCTCCACAGACTCCTAAGTGCACCACTCACTCTTTTTCCCTCATCAATTCTATGATTCACCTCATCTTTCATAGACCCATCCGCTGACACGTCCACTCCCAAATATCTGAATACGTTCACCTCCTCCATATTCTCTCCCTCCAATCTGATATCCAATCTTTCATCACCTAATCTTTTTGTTATCCTCATAACCTTACTCTTTCCTGTATTCACCTTTAATTTTCTTCTTTTGCACACCCTACCAAATTCATCCACCAATCTCTGCAACTTCTCTTCAGAATATCCCAAGAGCACAGTGTCATCAGCAAAGAGCAGCTGTGACAACTCCAACTTTGTGTGTGATTCTTTATCTTTTAACTCCACGCCTCTTGCCAAGACCCTCGCATTTACTTCTCTTACAAACCCATCTATAAATATATTAAACAACCACGGTGATATCACACATCCTTGTCTAAGGCCTACTTTTACTGGGAAAAAATTTCCCTCTTTCCTACATACTCTAACTTGAGCCTCACTATCCTCGTAAAAGCTCTTCACTGCTTTCAGTAACCTACCTCCTACACCATACACTTGCAACATCTGCCACATTGTCCCCCTATCCACCCTGTCATACGCCTTTTCCAAATCCATAAATGACACAAAGACCTCTTTAGCCTTATCTAAATATTGTTCACTTATATGTTTCACTGTAAACACCTGGTCCACACACCCCATACCTTTCCTAAAGCCTCCTTGTTCATCTGCTATCCTATTCTCCGTCTTACTCTTAATTCTTTCAATTATAACTCTACCATACACTTTACCAGGTATACTCAACAGACTTATCCCCCTATAATTTTTGCACTCTCTTTTATCCCCTTTGCCTTTATTCAAAGAAACTATGCATGCTCTCTGCCAATCCCTAGGTACCTTACCCTCTTCCATACATTTATTAAATAATTGCACCAACCACTAAAAAACTATATCCCCACCTGCTTTTAACATTTCTATCTTTATCCCATCAATCCCGGCTGCCTTACCCCCTTTCATTTTACCTACTGTCTCACGAACTTCCCCCACACTCACAACTGGCTCTTCCTCACTCCTACAAGATGTTATTCCTCCTTGCCCTATACACGAAATCACAGCTTCCCTATCTTCATCAACATTTAACAATTCCTCAAAATATTCCCTCCATCTTCCCAATACCTCTAACTCTCCATTTAATAACTCTCCTCTCCTATTTTTAACTGAAAAATCAATTTGTTCTCTAGGCTTTCTTAACTTGTTAATCTCACTCCAAAACTTTTTCATATTTTCAACAAAATTTGTTGATAACATCTCACCCACTCTCTCATTTGCTCTCTTTTTACATTGCTTCACCACTCTCTTAACCTCTCTCCTTTTCTCCATATACTCTTCCCTCCTTGCATCACTTCTACTTTGTAAAAACTTCTCATATGCTAACTTTTTCTCCCGTACTACTCTCTTTACATCATCATTCCACCAATCGCTCCTCTTCCCTCCCGCACCCACTTTCCTGTAACCACAAACTTCTGCTGAACACTCTAACACTACATTTTTAAACCTACCCCATACCTCTTCGACCCCATTGCCTATGCTCTCATTAGCCCATCTATCCTCCAATAGCTGTTTATATCTTACCCTAACTGCCTCCTCTTTTAGTTTATATATATATATATATATATATATATATATATATATATGTATATATATGTATATATATGTATATATATATGTATATATATATATATATATATATCTTCTTTCTTTCTTTCAACAAACCGGCTGTATCCCACCGAGGCAGGGTGGCCCAAAAGGAAAGACGAAAGTTTCCTTATACATTTAGTAATATATACAGGAGAAGGGGTTACTATCCCCTTACTATCCCTTGCTCTAAAGTTTGCACCTCAATTACTGGGATCTTTTCAAAGTTTTAAACCTGTACTCCTTGAAGCTCGGAAGAGAGAGGGCGATCATAATTTATCCCTGGAAAATCCTAGAGGGACTGGTCCTAAATCTGCATGCAGAAATCAGTCCCTTAGAGAGCAAGACTCGGGTGGCGGTTCAACATTCCCTTAATGAAAAGCAGAGCTGCCATGAGTATACAGAGAGAAAACACAATGAGTCTCAAAGGCCCAAAGCTGTTTAACAGCCTCCCATCGTACATAAGGAGGATTACGTATAGACCCCTGGCTGTCTCCAAGAGGGAACTGGACAAATACCTAAAGCCAGTGCCGGACCAGCCAGGCTGTAGTTTATTCTTTGGATTCTGTGTCTGCAGCATTAACAGCCTGTTTAATCAAGTCTGGATTTACCATAAGGCCTAGTCATGAAGGTCCTTGATACATTTTCCAGTTCTGCAGCTTCTCTTGGCATGAAGGGGGGCCATTAGTACACACCAATACTAGAGTCTAGAGAGAGGAGAGTGACTTAGTGTTAATTATTTTCATTGTAGATGCAATAACAACATTATTACGCTCTTTGAATGTAAGGTCTTCCGACATTATCAGTTGCAGATCTCTCACAGACTTACGCTCTATCCAGTGCTCAAGTTTATCCTGTTTTTATTTATTTATTTCAAATTTTCCCTTACGTAGTAAGTGAAATTTGTCTTCATTGAGCATTAAATTGTTGTTATTAAGCTCACTGGAAAACTTGGTTGCTTTCAGCTTGAAGACTCGCTGTGTCTTCTATGGATGATACTCTCATGATCCTAGTATCGTCTGCAAAGGATGGTGGAGTATTATGGTTTATGTCCCTTTCTATGTCAGATATGAGAATCAGGAAGAGAAGTAGGATATGTGTTGGGCTTGTAGTAGGCTCTGATTTTATTCTGTTTATTACTCTTAGGAAGGTAAATATCCATATGCCCACCTTTCCATCTATACTCTTTTCAGGCATTTGTGAGTTTTCTTGGCTTCTGGTATACCTAAGGTCATGCTTTAATGGTCCAGCAATTGCCAGAGGCAGGAGCGACGTGTTCTGAACCCATGTTGACCTGGGTTGTGCAACTGATGTAGTCACATATCACTGGCAGATGATAATCGTCCTTAATACTTTTTCAAAAACCTTGATAATGCGAGAAGTCATCGCTATCTGTATCTTTTTTTTTCAATGGCTTTGTTGCCGCCTTTGTAGAGTGGGGTTATATTGGTGTTTTGAATGATTGTGGGGATAATTCCAGTGTACAGGCTGCTGCTGCATAGAATATTTAAGGTAGGTGATGACGGCTTCCTGCAGTTCTTCATCATTGTCTCGTTCATAAAGAATTTCTGAACATTGAATCATATTGGAATTTGAGTATTTCATTTATTTCCTTGTTGTTGTCATTGTATGTTCCGTCTCTTGTAATTAAAAACCCGCTATTAGTTTTTTTCGTTTGTTTTTTGCCCTAGATTTTGCATATGAGAAAAAATATTTTGCGTTTCTTTCAGTTTTATTTATGGCCTCATTTGTTCCCACTGTCTTTCCTGACTCTCTATGACAGAATGAATTTGAGCTTACCATTTTCTTTTCCCAGTTGGTCTTGCTTTTCTTACTGCAGAGTCTGCTGCCTTTGAGTTCTGTTATCGGTTGTCTTCGCCTATAGAGGGCGTGCCGTTCCCAGCTTTCCAACTCTTCCTGGAGAACTACAATAATATACATAGACACAATATAAAAAAAAATGAGTACCCCTTTGATATATTGCAATGTTGGACTCAATCTATCTAGGAACTTAATGTAAATAATGGACCTCAAAATTTGGAACTCCCTTCCAGAAGATGACAAATGTTCCTTATCTGTCACCTACTTCAAGATTATGCTTATAAATCGAATCCTAAATCTGACCTAAATTCTGCATAGATAAATTCTGCTCAAGCTCAATTTACCAGCAGAAACATATGTAAAAGCAAAAAATATGTATAACTTAAGTATCCACCACTACAGATATTATACCCAGTTGTTATGAAAAATATCCCAAAATGTCATATATCATAATTCAATATCAAAAACTGCAAACTATAGCATTCTTGTAAATTAACCTGTAAGTTAATTTTAAATATGCAGGAAATGCTCTGCATAACCAGAGGTTTTCTTTAAATTAATTGATCCTTTGTAAATTATATACTGTATAAAAAATATAAATTATCATTGTCATCATTATCTGTTTTCTGAAGGTTTAAATTATCACACGAACCTGTGTCACTTCTCTTCTCTGCTGTAACAGTGCCACAAGCACCAGCTGGGATCAAAGCTGTGGTGAGTGGAGCAGAGAGTGTGGTGGTGGCCTGGTCACCACCACAGCGTAGCCACGGTATCATCACCAAGTATATCCTCTACGTCCGAGCCCCGCCGGACAGAGATGCCACCAAGAGAATATTGCCCCCTCAGGTAGGTCTGTCCCTCTTTTTACATCTGCTCACCGTCACAACCCGTGTCATCTCTACCTCCATCATGTTCTCACCACCATTGTCACTTTCCATTGTCACTCTCACAAATTATTCAACACGTCTGTCATGTTGTTTAGTGTTGGCGTCCTGAATATGTGCAATTACACAGGGGGTCTTAAATTGTATTTGTAATCATATTCATTTAATAATAGTAATAGCATTGAATATAATAATAATAATAATAGTTTTTTTTAACAAACCGTGGTGTGACTACTTGAGTGTCAACAGACCCGCTGGCTGGAAGTGACTGAGCTGAAACCTCATCACCGCTACGAGATGTGGGTGACTGCTGCTACCAGGGTGGGCGAGGGGCCTTCTTCTGCTCTTGTCTCCGCCACCCCATCTTCCACAGGTACGTAGCCAGGCTCGCTTCCAAGGGTATTCATGAGTCATTGAGTGTATCAGGAGATACTCTTCATCAAGTACAGTCAAATCCCTGTTTGTACGTGCTTAGGATCAAATCTGGATTATTTGGTGCTACCTGTAGCAACTTGGGATAAAGTAAGATAAGTCGAGCTGTTTGCATGTATTCTTGAATCATGTACAGGTCACTGGGGCTGTCTGTAGGAATTCTGGAATAAATTTGGATCACTAGAACTGTCTGTAGATACTTTAGATTACGTAAGGATCACAAAGGATAACTGTAAGCACTTTGGAATAAAGTAATAATAATAATTAATAATAATAATTATTATTATTTCTTCAAGTACATGTGCAATACGCAGGCCTAGCTGGCATCAATGGCATACTACTATACAGAAAGCCCCTTGTTATGCAGAGCATTTCTGGCAAATTAGGTCACTTTCGTCCCACACCAGTCGATTAACACCTAGGTACCTATTTTACTGACAGGTGAACAGGGACAGCAGGTGTCTTATGGAAACAAGTCCTGTTTCCAAAAGTACCGGGGAGCGAACCACGGACCTCACTATATCTGCATTTTTCTTGTCTTCTGGTGTACCTAAGGTCATGCAGCAATTGCGAGAGGAAGGAGCGACGTGTTCTGAACCCATGTTGACCTGGGTTATGCAGCTGCTGTAGTTCCATATGACTGGCAGATGATAATCTTCCTTAAAACTTTTTTTTGAAAACCTTGATAATGGGAGAAGTCATCCCTATCAGTCTATCTTTTTTTTTTTTTTTTTTTTGCAATGGCTTTGCTGCTGCCTTTGTAGAGTGGGGCTCTATTGGTGGTTTGATGTGAGCTAAGTGCACTAACAATCGAGCTATGGGACACCGATAACTAGAGTTGTCTGTAGGTGCTCTGGGTCAAGAATAATCACTGTGGCTCTCAATGTGTACTCTAGCATCAAGTACAGATCACTGCATCAGTCTATAGGCTAGGTTTACTATATTTGTCTGAGGATAATTTGGATAACCTTGAATCATTGTGGTTGTCTGTAGGCACTCTGGAGTCTAGTTTACCCTTAAAGAAAAAGTTAAATTTCTCCCCTCCCTTGATGTCTGTTTTCACAAACACAAACAGTTACAATGGTTTAGATTAAACCAAAATTCCACCAACGCAGATGACCTCATTCACTTTTACCATGTTGCCAGACCTATAGAATTTGCAGCAGTGAGTATCTTGAGGAAGAATGGCTTTCCATGTACGAAATTGTCTCTTCCCTCAAATTTCAGTTTTATTTAAATATCAAGTGCAGATGTAGAGAACAATATATGTGAAACCTTAGCAAAAATACGATTTTTGCTAAGGTTTTCATACTGTTCAGACAGACCTCCACAACAAACCTATTCTCCAAACGTTCATTTTCATCACTGCTGTACTAAAAATCATTAAAGATATCACCCTTCCTAACTTCCACAAAACTTCCAAAAACACAGAATGCATGAAAACAATCTCCTATGCAGGGAACGAAATGGTTTCCTTGTGTAAGACAGCACGTAGCCTTGATATCAGGTTCAGGAAGACAAATTTGCATGCAGGATACACAGCATGAACAACGTATGCCTCATACCCAGAGATAAACTCGCGTACCACGAGGAGTGGGACATATCCAAACTCCTCTTAACCCTGGAAGAAATTCTTAGAAAGTGCCAGGAAGTAGCCGTCATAAGGCCGCATAACACCGGTCATCTTCTAGGTGACCTTTCCACACAACTTTCCACACAACGTCCCTTCTACACAAAGCCACTACTCACCTGAGCTCCCACACGATGACCTCCCACTTTCCTGTCTTCACTGTATATGTAATCCTTTTCTATTTGTCACCTGGTTCACGCATCACCACCTGTGACTTGACCTATCATTTCACTGTCTTCACTGCATATGATGTGACTTTTATATAACGAACACAATTGGGCCTGCAGTACCTGGCCGTGCTAGATACCAGCTAATAGGGCAGTCAAGAGTACAATCAAAGAATTGGAATAAAGTATACACCAGATGATAGTTTTGGAGCTAACGATATACTATTTTTTTTTATTTTTGGTCCAATTTCCATTAAATTTTTACAGTGATTTAAACAGCATTTGAAACTTACACACTGTGTTTGTAGTGACTTTTTGCCTTAATAAATAAAAAAAAATATTGCCCTATTCTATAGGGCATAAAACTCTCCCTTATCTACAAAATTGATAAGATATACAATGATCTAGTTGACATCAGATGAAAGATAAGGACTACATAATCTTGGTACCAAGGCCATTTGAGCGAAGATGGCAATAGATTGCATAACAAAAAATGTTGAATTTTATTATTTTTAAGGACTTTTTTGGGGAGAAAAAAAATCATTAAAAACAAAGCGGTAAAAAATATCACAAATCCCCTTTGGACTTTTTTTGGGGAGAAAAAAAAATCATTAAAAACAAAGCGGTAAAAAATATCACAAATCCCCTTTGCATACTAGTAGAACCATCATTACTCAATAACCTGTGCAAAAATCATGACACTTATAAATACTTTTTGCGAAAAATAGAAAATGTCAATAACTTACTCCTGAGTTATACATATATTATGTTTTCTGTAAAACTCTATGGTCATGGTGTGCAACATTTCAGTATGTTGCACACCTCAACGCATTTTGACAGCCCACAGGCGACTGAGCTGTTATCACT